>NC_080422.1:52573486-52815986 GCF_029873635.1 Malania oleifera | reverse complement strand
TTAAAACCAAGATTACTTTGTATCGATATTGGCAAAAATAAGAAAAACTCAATCCCCGGCAACGGCGCCAAAAACTTGACCGGTGCAAACTGCAAGTGCACAGTATCGTAGTTTTATAATATAATGATGTATAGAGTATCGTCCTCAGGGATTGATGTCTTAATTTTACAAAGTACCGAAATTTTACTAACCTTGATTTTATTTAGAAAATTTAACAATTTTAGACTGCAAAATTTAAACAAAGCTACTTTAAATAAACTATTCAAGAGAATTTAAAACTGAATACCGCGTGTCAAATTGATGATGGTGAAAACTTCTAGGAAACCGATTTCACCTAGTTTCTCACTATGTTTTACTCATTTAGCTAATTTAACTTCGTTTTCTCTGTTTGTTAGCAAATCGTCAATTTTTCCAAAAGCCTCTTTCGATAGTCAATCGGAACCTATTCCTGTTTATTATTTAACATAAGAGTATGCAAATTAATAATGCAAGAACGCAGTAAGACCCTCGATTTTTTATGCTATGCAGGTTCATACAAGTCTTTCGATCTCTATATTTACCTACGCTAAATTATCCAAGATCTATCCTATAATCCCCCCTTTCGGTAGCAAATCACAAGACTAAAATCATTTAATTAATGGCCAGTTAATTAAAAGCATTAGGCACAGAATAACTCAAACAAACATTAATGAAAACTATTTCAGAGTAGCATCAAAGAGCAAGCATAGTTCGAAACTGGCTACATCGTTTTCCTATAATTCAAAAATTTAGTTCATTCCGAAAATAAAATCCAACATAACAGATTTCACCATATTTTCTTCAATTTGGAGCGTACGGGAAAGATCAACACTCGCCGCACCGTCGTCGCGCGTCACGAACACCCCGAACACCGCCGTTGTTCTCCTCCTTCCGATTTTGAAAAGATAGTATTTTTGCGTGCTTCCAACTCTCCTTTGCTAGCTGTGTATGTATCTTCACAGCACCCCCAAAAGAAATCCACAAGAAAGCTCCCAAAAAAATAATTTTTCCAAGAAACTCTATGTGGTTTTGGCCTCCCTTCTCTTTTTCCCCAAGAAAAATCCTCTTTTTTTTTCCTATGGTGCGGCCTCTCCCTTCTTACAGCCCCAGCGCACGCTGCTCTTATCTCCTCTCCTCTTGCACACGGCTCCTACACAAGGAAACCTCCTTTGACTTTTCCTTTTTCAATCCTTTCCTTTTGCTTTTCTTTCCTTTCTTTTTCTTCTTTCCATTCTTTTTTCTTTCCATTCTATACCCAGCGCACACTGCCCTTATGAGATGACCCGGCTGCATGGCTGGGTCACATCTCATTTTTTGATTTTTTGGATTTTCTTTTTTTTTTCAAAGGTACATAAACTGACCTCCTCTTTCAAGCCCACTTTAGACCCTCTTACAGCTCGTAACTCTCAAAACTTAAAACACAAAAGATGTAGAGATCTGTTTTAGCTTTTCCCATAATTTTGAATCATCTCAATCAGAGCTTGTATGAGAAAGTTACGCCAAGATTACGAAGAATTGTCAAAAAAATCCATAAAACGGCGTATGCTAACTTCACGTCTGATTTCGGCCTTGATGTTGTTAGTATTTTGCAAAACACAAAACACAAAAATTGTAGATTGTTTTCTTAAATTTCTATGGCATCTTGAATCATCTAAATCAGAGGTTGGATGAGAGATTTACACACAGATTGCAAAGTACTGTCGTTGGTTTTTGGCTTCCGATAGTTGCCCTACAAGAAAAAAATACCAAAATTTCATAAATTACTTAATAAAACTCAAATATTATGAATGGAACATAATTTTAAAATATTGAGAGTAATTAGGCATTTAAATACAAAGTAGGATTCCCAATGCATGAATTAAAGCATCTAATTACGCAATTTAAGCGTGTAATCAATTAACACTAACATATACCCTTCACATACTTGCATATAACCTAAGAATTACACACTCGAGTCATTTATGTGTAGTTTCTCTTTATATGATTTTGTAACTCCATGAAGAATTTATTAGTAGTACACTTGTGTTAATCTGGTTATATAAACTCTTGTATTTACGCGGTATCTCATGAGGCTGAGAATATAATGGGGAGATAGAAATCTAGGTCTTATAGCCTACTCAAGATGTGAAGTTTTAACCACCCCTAGAAATAGACTTAGTTCATGGACTATTGTTCAAGCTTAATTCTCATTGATGGTATGAAAACAATAAAATAAGTGTAATGATCATCCTAATTGACCAAGAAAAGAAAAAATTGAAGAATGAGCAGAGGAAAGAATAAGAAAATTAGAAATCTTGTTTGGTAGTTAACGTAGGACTTCCATTTCTTGTTGTTAAATTCAGTGCATGTTAGGAATTAGGATTTAAATTGCATGTTCGTTTAATTTATCAAAAGAAATCTCAAATAATCCAGAAAACCCGAATCTGAACTGTGTTCAGTACAACTTTATTTTCTTATTTTCTTTTGGAATTACACTAAGTTTGGAATTAAATTGCATTCCCTGAGGAGACAATCTTGGCCTTCGGCTAATTATTACACGACTAAACTCCAATACTTGGGATAGCTTCCAAGGTGCTCATTTTTTAAGTGAGTCACATTTATTGTACCATCTTTTAGACGAAACTTGATTTCTATTTATACTTTGGACAAGTTTGGTTATTATTGTTCATTTGGGAATGAAAATTTTAGTTTCTTTCATGATTCAAAATTGGTTGGTTCTGGATCTTTATCAGGTTATGGTAATCTTTATATGATAGACACAATTGCTTCATTTAATGAATCCTTGTATTTAAGTACATGTGGTACCAAGAGAAAATTAATCGAGGAGAATTCAACTACGTTGTGGCACAAAAGATTAGGTCATATCTCCAAACGGAGAATAGAGAGACTTGTGTTAGACGAAATTCTAGACCCCTTAGATTTCATAGATTTTAAATGTTTGCGTAAATTGTATTGAGGGAAAACAAACCAATAAAAGGAGATTTCAAGCCAAAAGGACCTTGGATGCCTTAGAACTCATACATATGGATATTTGTGGGCCATTCCTTATGATTGCTTGAAATGGTCAACAATATTTTATAACATTCATAGCTGATTTTTCCAGATATGGCTATATATATCTCATTCATGAAAAGTCACGGTCATTGGAAGTGTTCAAAAATTTTAAAGCTGAAGTTGAAAATCAACTCAACAAAAGGATTAAAACCATCAGATTTGACAATGGTGGTGAATACTATGGTAAATAAGATGGTTCAGGTGAACAACGTCCAAGGATGTTCGCTGAATTCATAAAGGAATGCGGTATTGTCCCTTAGTACACTATGCTGGGTTCGCCCACTATGAATGGTGTTGTTAAGAGACAAAATAGGACGCTTAAGGATATGGTGAGGAGTATGATTAGTCATTCCACCTTGCCAAAAACACTCTGGGGAGAAGCACTTAAGACTGCAGCATATATACTTAATAGAGTCCCAACTAAAGTGACTGCCAAAACCCCTTATGAACTTTGGACAGGTAAAAAACCTAGTCAAAACCACTTTCATATTTGGGGATGTCCAGCTGAGGCAAGACTTTATAGGCCTAATGAAAAGAAACTGGAGTCAAGCACGATGATTTGTTATTTTATTGGGTACTCTGAAAGATCCAGAAGGGTACAAATTTTATGATCTCAAAACTAAGTCATTTTTTGAGTCGAGAAATGCCCAGTTCTTGGAGGATGTCGAGTTTGCGGGGGGATATAAAATTAGGGACTTTGTCTTTGAAGAGGAATATGTAGATATTCCCACAGGTGTTGTTGGCATTGATCAGGATTTTATTCCTGACCCTGTTCAAGACACATTAATTCAAGACAATGTTGTAAAACCTCCCACCTAAGAAATTATTCCAAGAGAACAAACTCTTATACCTCAAGAACCTATGTAATTAAGAAGATCCACTAGAGAGAGAAGAAGTGCAGTGCCAGATGATTACATTGTATTTCTTCAAGAACATGAGGTAGACATTGGAGTGATGGTAGATGATCCTATTAACTTCTATCAAGCCATGGAAAGTTCTAATTCTCAGAAGGGGATTGATGCCATGAATGAGGAGATTAAGTCCATGAAGGACAATGACGTGTGCAATTTTGTCCCATTGCCATAAGGTACGAAACCCATTGGTTGTAAATGGATATTTAAGACCAAGAGGGATTCAAAAGGCAATGTGGAAAGGTACAAGGCTTGTCTTGATGCGAAGGGCTTTACACAAAAAGAAGGCATTGATTATAAAGAGACTTTCTCTCCCATTTCTTCAAAAGACTCTTTTAAGATTATAATGGCATTAGTGGCGCATTTCAATCTTGAGTTACATCAAATGGATGTAAAGACTGCATTTCTCAATGGTAAGATTGATAAGACAATCAATATAGTGCAGCTAGAAAACTTTGTGTCAGGAGTGTAGTAACTCGAACCAAGAAAATATAAGAAATAAATAAAAGGAAAGAGAAAGGAAAAGAAAAAAGGGAAGTCGGTTTGGAATAAGACCAAACCATCGACGGTTTCAGGGAGCCCAAAAAAATGATTGACGGTTTTCCTGCAAGAAAACTACCGAGAGCATTTTTGGTTTGGCAAATGGCCAAATAGTCAATGGTTTTAGGGAAACCATCGATAGTTTTCCTATGGGCTAAGTTACTTAAGGGGTAAGTAATACATTTTTTTTTCATAACTCTCACTCACTCTCTCTCTCTCTCTCTCTCTCTCTCTCTCTCTCTCTCTCTCTCTCTCTCTCTAACTTAGGGTTTTTGGAATACTCTCTCTCTCTCTCCTCTCTCTCTCTCTCTCAAGCCTCCTGGATCACTCACGAGTGCTCCTCCATCCTCTCTCCCTTTTCCTGGCACATAGGTTGTAAATCCTCAACGTATTTGAGCGACTAGGTTCCAAGGTTTTGAAGATTTTAGGCAATTTCTTCAGGAACAGGTAAGGGGATTAAGTTATGTTAGGTTTTCATTGAATCTGAACTGATTAAACTGAAGTATTTTGTTATAGGAATACTATGTGTGACTTTTGGGTGAATCAGGTTTATGAAATTTCTGATTTTGATGGTTACGTATTTGGGGAAAAATCAACGGGAGTAGGGTAATCATATCCGTTTTCTTAAAAATCATATACTTGAGGTAAACTAAAACTTAGAGATGATTATATCCTTGTTTTCAATAAATTATACTTTTCCAGACTATTTGTTATATTATGGTGTATTACTCAAATAAGTATGGCATGAGATTAATGTTTCAGTTTAAATGAAATTATTGGTTTCTTTTTTAAACATGGAAAGCTATGACTTCAAATTTTTTTCACAGAATGTGGAAAATGATATGTCGGTTTAATACCAAGGGTTTGATATGCATGTTTAATATCGAGGGTTTGATATGCCGAATTAATACCAAGGGTTTGATATTCTGGTTTTGTACCAAGGGTTTTAATATGCTGGTTTAATACCGGGGGATTATGATATAACGATTTTAAACCAAAGAATAAATGAGTTTGTTAAAATACTGAATCATTTTGAATGTCTTATGAAATGAAACCAGGTTATAGTTTTTATTACTTAAATTGCATGATATGGTTTAAGAACACTGAGGATCGGTTGTATTGAGAGCATGATACCGTTGCTAGTGAACTGTTTGTCCAGGTGTAACCATACTGTAGTGGATGTGTAGGGGGTTTTAGCCAATTGGCCTGCAAAGAGTTGTTGTACCTTCCTTGGGGTCCGTACCAGGACATGGTAAGGCAATCAGACCTGCAGTTGAGCTTGCAGATGCTTGAAGAAGTACTTGCAGATGGTTATTTTGACTTTGTTTGGGCCAATCACCCAGGCTAAGTCCAGCCTTCGGGTCGCACAACTCGTCATAGGGGTTAATCATGTCATTTGTCCCAGGGGTGTCTTCTACACATATATGTTGTTGACCTTATAGGTCACACCTGGTTTTGATAATGATAATTACTTAGGTATTTGATGGTTTTCAAGTGTATATGTAGGCTTAAATGAGCATCTCAAGGAATGACACTTGAAGCAAGACATGAAGACCCTGAAGATTTTAATTCATATTGTAAATTCAATTAATGTAATATGGGTCTGTAATAGTAACTAGGGATATGGTATGTATTAATTACCTGTATATCATGCATATAGGATATATGGTAAGCTCAGTAAGATCATAGTATGACTCTAGGTTCCAACACTCATGCACATATATCATACAAAATATAGGAGTGTTAAAAATGCACTTAACTAAATATGTTTAGGGAATTTGAGAGAGCTTCGGCGACCAAACCCCAAGAGTTCAAAACTCCTCGGGTGCCCAAACTGTTGAGAAGTCAACAGTCGACTTAGGCTCTCGGGCGACCGAACAATTTTATACACACCTTCTATGAGCGCCCGAACCACCTAAAAAGGACCTCTCACCAACTCGGGCTACTGGGGGATTTAGTTCAATTTAAGCCCCGGGCGACCGAACACAAGAGTTCGGGCTACCAAACCTATGACCGGGCACCCAAAAATCTGAAGAAATGTTTCTAACTTTGGTTCAGGCCACTGAAGGGGAACTCAAGCTGTCAAAAAGATTTAAAGACCTTTTATTATTGTGTCTGTTCGGGCGAACGAACCACGGTTCAGCCACCCGAACCTCGCCGGGTTAAAAATATTTTAACTGTGGTAAATACGGGTTAATTGTATTTAAACATTTTAAAAGTTTTCTAAGAATTCCCAACAAGTCCCAAATGGTTATAATTTTGACCTTGCCTATAAATATAGGCTCGTTTGTGAGGATTAGCAATTAATTAGCAAATTCTTTAGCCAAAAATCCTCTCTTTTGAAAATACTTTTTTTTCCAAATACTCTCAAATTTCCATTCCCTTGATACATTTTGAGATTGTGAGAGCGTACATAGTGTGCTTGTGATTGCTAGATTTTGCTAAAACTCCTATTTGTTTGTGTGATTATTGATATTCTTTTTGGGGAGTTTGGCTTAGTTTCATCCCATTGATTTTACATTATAAATCATTGTTGGGATAGACTAGCAAGCTTTAGGGTCTTTGCATAATTGTTGCAAGACTTTCATAGCTTTGATTTTTGTTGTGCAAAAATATTTTCAATAAGAAAAAATATTTTTCAAACTAGTAGTGTGTTTGTTTCATTAAAGAAAATCTTCTTGAACTAGTTTGAATATCTTATTGATATCTTTGGAATATTGATTTGCTGTTGAAATGTGCTTTGCTTAAATTCCAAGATATTGTTGTATTGAACACACTTGAGCATTTCATTGATAATACCATAGTGAGTGTTGTTGGCACAACTATTTGCATCACTGAGCTTATACTATATCCATATTATTGATGTGTATGTGATTGCACGTATTGGGTACATATTTCTTTACATGAAAGCATAGTCACTATACCAGTTGATTGAGAAAAATATTGTTGTATTCCAGGCGTGGCCTGATGGGGCGGTAATCCAGCCCGATAAGGATTGTGTGTAAAGGTTTAGGTCAACCTTGTGCTAATTGACTTGATTGTTTAAGTGCCGCTCCACCTGTTTAAGTGAGCATTATAGTGGTAATCATTGTGCTTGTTAGCCAAGGTGGGGACGTAGGCAATTTTTCGAACCTCGATAACACTTTTGGGTGTCATTTGCCTTTTATTGCTTTCTGGCGCATGCTTGGTTAATTAATTGTGCTATTTAATTTCTTCTATGTATTGCAATTGATTTAATTTACATGCACTAGATTGACTTTAGGGTTGTGAAAATATTATTGTTAGGATATTGACCTAGGGCATTAATTTTAAAATATCAATTCACCCCCCTCTTGGGATCACGGTGAAGTTAATAATTGGTATCAGAGCCATGTAGCATAGACTAATAGTTATTTTGCAAAAGATCTTAGATGGCTCATAGCTCCTTGACCCCTTTCCATAAGGGTCCATCTTCCACACCTCCGATTTTCAGTTTTGTTAATTACACCTTCTAAAAATAGAGGATGCGCATCTACCTTCAAAATACAGATTGGAAGGTGTGGAGGATCGTCTCTAAGGGAAATTATGTTCCCATGAAAACAGAGGGTACAAACTAGAGTTCCTAAAACTAAGGAAGAATATAATGAAGATGATATGAAAGCTGTTAATTTGAATGTCACTGCTATGAATATTTTTTATTGTGGTCTTGATGTGAATGAGTTTAATAGAGTAATAGCATGTGCTACTGCAAAAGAAATCTGGGATAAGTTAGAAGTCACATATGAAGGTACTAGGGATGTGAAAGATAGTAGAATAGATATGCTGACTAGTGAATATGAGGCCTTTAGGATGAATGTAGGTGAGTCCATTCAGAGCATGTACACTAGATTCACACACATTATAAACTCACTGCGTGCATAGGTAAGACCTATCCTACATATGAGATGATTAGGAAGATCCTTAGAGGCTTGCCTTCTGTTTGGGAAGCTAAGGCCATGACTTTAGATGAATTGATAGGTTCCCTAATTACCTATGAATTAGCCATAAATAAGAGACTCAATGAACATAATAGGGCAAAAAAGGTGAGTGCATTGAAAACCTCCACTAATAATCTAGTGAATGTAGCGAACCTGAATCTAAGGAAGATTTGGCCATGCTAACTAGAAAATTCAGCAGATTCTTCAGGAAGAATAGAAAGTCATACAAAAGATATAAGGAGTCTACATCTGAGAAGGGAGAGTCTAGTAAAAGAAAAGAAAAATCAAATGTTTCCACATGTTACAATTGCAACAAAGTTGGGCACATCAAGTCGGACTGCCCACTACTGAAAAAGAAGGCTAAGAAAAAGAAGAAATCCATGAAAGCAAGCACTTCATGGGATAAATTAAGCAGTAGTAACTCCGACTTAGATTGCAGCGACTGAGAGGTTTCTAATCTATGCTTGATGGCACACAATGATGAGGTATCGTCCTCTTCCTTTTTATCTTCATATTATTCACCTTACGGTTGTGATTCTAATTGCATGCCTACGTTTAGAGAATTACAATTTGAAAAATGACCAAAGAAAAATGATGATTTGAAAAAGAAATGTGAAAATTGGTCAAAATTGTTTGGAATTTCAAAAACCTCTCATGCTTCAATTTTAAAAGAAAAAGATGTGACTATTGCTGAGCTTGAGAGGAAATTAGAGGATAGCTCCAAAATTATTTTTAAATTCACCGAGGGCAAACACAATTTTGAAAAACTACTTGGTGCCCAAAGAAATTCTCTAAGTAAAGAGGGTCTAGGTTTTAATGGTATTGAAAATGTTAGACGACCTAATCTTTACTTGGGACATTTCACACGTGAATCAAAATCTCAAGTCCCTCCTAAAGATCCTAAGTATAGAATGAATTGTTTTAAATGCAAACAAATTGGTCATATTCAATTTGATTGTCCACCTAGGAATAAGTATGCGAAAATTAGATAAGTGTGGGTAGTTAAGGGTGATCCAGTTACTAACCCCCGTGGACCCAACAAAATTTGGGGACCAACATCAATTACTTAGTCTATTTTGCAGGTATGTTTGAGATCGTCCTCGTCCAAGTACAGGTGCTACTTGGATAACAGGTGCTCACGGCACATGACCAGTGACAAGGCAAAATTTGCGTCAATCATTTCCAATGATGGAGGGTATGTGACGTTCGGCAACAACACAAAGGGATGCATCATCTGCATAGGTAAGGTTGGTAAGGATCCTTCCCTGGTTATTGATAATATTCTATTAGTTGATGGGTTGAATCATAACTTATTGAGTATAAGTCAGTTGTGTGATAAAGGATATAAGATATCATTTGAAAATGATAAATGCATAGCTGAAAGTAAAACACATCATAAAGTTCTTTTTACTGCAAATTGCCATGATATTGCATACACTACTACTTTTGATAACTTAGTTTCCTAACAAGTAACTTGTTTTTCTACAATAATTGAAGCTAGTTGGTTATGGCATATGCGCTTAGGACACGCTAGCATGGACTTATTGTCAAAACTAGTAAGAAAAGATTTAGTAAAAGGCTTGCCTCAAACGTCATTTGTGAAAGATAAAATTTGTGATGCATGTCAAATTGGTGAGCAAACAAAATCAAGTTTTAAGAAAAAGAAATTTATATCTACCACTAGACCACTTGAAATGCTTCACTTGGATTTGTTTCGTCCTAATTCTATACAAAGTCTTGGTGATAAATCTTATGCTTTTGTCATTGTTGATGACTTTTCTAAGTTCACATGGGTGTTATTTCTCTCACATAAAAATGAATCATGCTAACAGTTTACTAAGATTTGCAGGAGAATTCAAAATGAAAAAGCCTATAAGATAACTCATATAAGAAGTGATAAGGGCACTAAATTTAAAAATGAAGATAGAAAATTATTGTGACCTAGAGGGCATATCACATAACTTTTCTACACCTAGGACCCTCAGCAAAATGGCATGGTAGAAAGAAAGAATAGGTCATTACAAGAAATAGGTAGAACTATGCTAAATGAACATAACTTACCTAAATATTTTTGGGCCGAGGCCATAAATACTGGCCATAAATACTATTTGTTATGTCATGAATAGGGTGTTGATTAGACCGTCACTTAATAAAACCCATTATAAATTGTGGAACAACCATAAACCTAATATTTCCTGTGTTCATGTTTTTGGTTGTGAATGCCTTGTGCTTAGGGATAATGAACATTTAGGGAAATTTGATTCTAAATTTGATGAAGGCATTTTCTTAGGCTATGCTCTTAAGAGTAAAGCATATAGGTTTTCAATAAAAGAACATTGACTGTCATTGAATCTATCCATGTCATATTTGATCAATCTAATTCATTTTCTAAGAAAGATGATGAAGATGATATTGACATTAGAAAATTCTTAGACAAGTTATCTATTGAAAACAATGAAAGTGAAAATTTAGAAGTAAATGATAAATCATCTGAAGATAATGAAAATGAAAATGAAGTTCAGTAGTTGCCTAGAGATTAGAAATTCATTAGGAACCATTCTGTAGATCAAATCATAGGTGAACCATCTTATGGTGTAGCCACAAGATCTTCCTTGAAGAACCTAGTGAATAATTCTGCTTTCTTGTCTCAAGAAAAACCTAAAAATATTAAAGCAGCCATAGAGGATGAGTCTTGGGTGATGTTCATGCAAGAAGAACTTAATCAAATTGAAAGAAGCAGAGTGTGGACCCTAGTTCCTAAGCCTAATGATCATACAACTATTGGAACTAAATTGGTATATAGAAATAAGAAAGACGAGAACGGAGTAGTAACTGGGAATAAGGCTAGACTAGTTGCTCAAGGTTATAATCAGGAAGAGGGAATAGATTTTGACGAAACATATGCTCATGTTGCTATGTTGGAAGTCATTTGTATGCTACTTGCTTATGCCGCTTTTAAAAATTTTAAATTTTTTCAAATGGATGTTAAAAGCACTTTTCTAAATGGCTATATTAATAAGAAAGTATATGTAGAACAACCACCCGGTTTTGAAAATCATAAATATCCAGATCATGTTTACTGGTTGTCTAAGGCATTGTATGAATTGAAACAAGCTCCTAGAGCTTGGTACGAGAGGCTTAGTGGTTTTTTGCTAGAAAATGGGTTTACCCATGGCAAGATTGACACTACACTCTTCATCAAATCCAAAAATGATGATATGCTCCTAGTTCAAATTTATGTTGACGATATCATTTTTGGAGCAACCAATGATGAGTTGTGTAATGAGTTTGCCAAATGCATGCATAGTGAATTTGAAATGAGCATGATGGATGAGCTTAGTTTCTTTTTAGGGCTGCAAATTAAACAAGCCAAATATGGAACTTTCGTATGCCAATCTAAATATGTTAGGGACTTGCTAAAGAAATTTAATATGGAAGATTGTAAAATTCTTTGTACCCCTATGAGTTCTTCCATTAAACTTGATAAAGATAAGTAAGGGATCCCTATTGATGTGAAATTGTATCGTGGCATGATTGGGAGTCTTCTATCTCTCTCACTTCTAGTAGGCCAAATATTATTTTTAGTGTGTGCATGTGTGCTAGGATTCAGGTTGCTCATAAGGAATCTCATCTAATAGCAATTAAACGAATACTTAGGCATCTAGTTGGAACTATAGAGTTAGCCTTATGGTACCCTAAGCATACTATCTTTAAGATTGTGAGTTATATTGATGCTGATTTTGCTGGTAGTAAGATTGATAGAAAGAGTACTAGTGACACTTGTCACTATTTAGGACAATCTCTCATTTCGTGGTTCTCCAAGAAACAAAACTCAGTTGCCTTATCCACAGCCAAAGCGGAATATATTGCGGCTGGAAGTTGTTCTGCTCAAACTCTTAATATGAAACAAAAACTTAAGGATTTTGGGTTGCACTATGATACAGTACCGATTAAATTTGATAATACTAGTGCAATCAACATCTCTAAAAATTCTATCTAACATTCACGAACAAAACACATTGAAATTAGACATCACTTCCTTCGTGATCATATGCCAAAAGGGGATGTGGCTCTTGAGTTTATGCACTAATGAGTAGTGGGTGGACATTTTCACTAAACCACTTCCAGAAGATAGGTTCATAAAAATTAGACATGAATTAGGTCTCATGCATAGTAGAGATGCTTCCTAGATATTTCATAGTTTGCATAAATTTAGGGGGAGCTTTCAAATAATTTTTAAAGTCTAACAACAATTATAACTATTGATATCTTTCATTGGCTAGGACTTTATGAAATTAATTATACTTTACAATGCACATTTCTCATATCTATTGCTTGATGATTATTGCATTTATGTTTTATATCTTGATCATACTGGAACTGTTTGAGTTGACTAGGTTTGGATAAACTGTTAAGTCTTAAAAACTCAAAACATGTCATTTTTATCTTCAAACGGCATGCTGCCGAAATTTTTAAAATTCCCAAACTTCTCTTGTGTACTAATGTTCTATACCCAATGCCTAAAGCTATTGGTTTCATGGCCCTTTTTGCTGTTGCCAAAAGGGGGAGATGGATAAGAGCGCAAATTTTGGGTTGACTTGAAAATTGGGTTGAATTGAACTTAAATGGAAAATTATTTAAAATTTTACATAATGCACATTGTTAGGGGGAGCCTTCTAAGGCTATACCCATTTTTTGCATGATGTAATTTTCATCATCAAAAAGGGGGAGAATATTGACCTTACAGGTCACACCCGATTTTGATAATGAAAAATACTTCAGTATTTGATGGTTTTCAAGTGTATGTGCAGACTTAGATGAGCATCTCAAGGAATGACATTTGAAGCAAGACATGAAGACCCTGAAGATTTTAATTCTTATTGTAAATTCAATTAATATAATATGGGTCTATAATAATAACTAGGGATATGGTCTGTATTAATTACTTGCATATCATGCATATAGGATATATAGTAAGCTTAGTAAGATCCTAATATGACTCTAGATCCCAACACTTATGCACATATATCATACAAAATACAGGAATGTTAAAAATGCACTTAATTATATATTTTTAGGGAATTTGAAAGAGCTCTGGTGACCGAACCTCAGGAGTTCAAAACTCCTCAGGCACTCAAACTGTTGAGAAGTCAATAGTTGATTTAGGCTCTCGGGCGACCGAACAACCACGGGCGCCCAAACCACCTAAAAAGACCTCTCACCAACTCAGGCTACCGAAGGATTTAGTGCAATTTAAGCCCTGGGCGACCAAACACATGAGTTTAGGCTATCGAACCTATGACCGGGCACCCTAAAATCTGAAAAAATGTTTCTGACTTTGGTTCGGGCCACCGAACGGGAACTCAAGCTACCAAACTGATTTAAAGACCTTTTATTATTGTGTCTGTTCGGGCGACCAAACCACAGTTCAACCACCCGAACCTCGCTGGGTTAAAAATATTTTAGCTGTGGTAAATACAGGTTATTTTAGGTTAATTGTATTTAAACATTTTGGAACTTTTCTAGGAATTCCCAATAAATCCCAAACGGTTATAATTTTTACCTTACTTATAAATATAGGCTCATTTGTGAAGATTAGCAACTAATTAGGAAATTCATTAGCCAAAAATCCTCTCTTTTGAAAATACTCTTTTTGTCCAAATTCTCTCAAATTTCCATTCCCTTGATACATTTTGAGATTGTGAGAGCATATATAGTGTGCTTGTGATTGCTAGATTTTGCTAAAACTCTCATTTGCTTGTGTGATTATTGATATTCTTTTTGAGAAGTTGGGCTTAGTTTTATCCCATTGATTTCACATTATAAATCATTGTTGCAATAGACTAGCAGGCTTTGTGGTCTTCGTATAATTGTTGCAAGACTTTCATAGCTTTGATTTTTGTTGTGCAAAAATATTTTCAACAAGCAAAAATATTTTTCAAACCAGTAGTGTGTTTTTTTCATTGAAGAAAATCTTATTGAACTAATTTGAATATCTGAATGATATCTTTGGAATATTGATTTTCTATTGAAATGTGCTTTGCTTAAATTCCAGGATATTGTTTGTATTGAACACTCTTGAGCATTTCATTGATAATATCATATTGAGTTTTGTCAACACAACTATTTGCATCACTGAGCTTATACTATATCCATATTATTGATGTGTATGTGATTGCACGTATTGGGTTCATATCTGCTTTACATGAAAGCATAATCACTGTACCGGTTGATTCAGAAAAATACTGTTGTATTCTTGGCTTGGCTTGAGGGGGCGGTAATCTAGCCCGGTAAGGATTGTGTGTAAAGGTTGAGATTAGCCCTGTGCTAATTGACCTAATTATTTAGGTGCCACTTCACCTGTTTAAGTGAGAATTATAGTGGTAATCCTTGTGCTTCTTAGCCAAGGCGGGGACGTCGAAAAATTTCTGAACCTCGATAACACTTCTGGGTGTCACTTGCCTTTTACTGCTTTCTGGTGCATGCTTAGTTAATTAATTGTGCTATTTAATTTCTTCAACATTTGCAATTGATTAAATTTACATACACTAGATTGACTTTAGGGTTGTGAAAATACTGTTGTTAGAATATTGACCTAGGGCATCAATTTTAAAATACCAATTCACCTCCCCTCTTGGGATCACGGTAAAGCTAACATATGTGAATTTATGTGAATAGTGTTATCTATTAATTGAACTGGTTTATACTATGGGAATAAAAGAGTATTTTCAATTGTATAGGTGTGAGTATAATTTTGCAAATGCTATTTTTGATTAAATGGAGAAATGAATATTTTCTGATGCTACCAAAACTCATGTTGGCCACACCATGATATTAACTTAATTCATCTTATTGAGAGGTGTTTCAGCCCAATGATCATTTAGCTTTTCGGGGAATACCAATGATCGTACTTAGCAGGCTAAAGGGGTTGAGTTTAGTTTGTCTAGTATATTTACGTGGGTTGTATGAATGAAGTTTGGTTTCCGTCTTTTATTTTTGGGTTGTAATATTAAATGCTTGGAGACCCTTGTGGATAATGGCAATTTAGAACTCTCGTAATGTATTTTAGGATGTTTAAATTATTTCCCCTACTTTTATGTGATGAATATGGTATCGGGAATACAGATATTGCTAAAGTAGCACCCTGGGTCCCACGTGGCGGGTTGGGGTGTTACAAGGAGACTTAAAGAATATGGGTTGCAAACTAAAGAAATCCATCTATGGACTTAAACAGGCATCACAACAATGGTATATTAAGTTTCATTAGGTAATTATCTCATTTGGTTTTTAGATAAATTCAATTGATGACTGTGTATATCATAAGTTCAGTGGGAGCAAGTATATTTTTTTGGTTTTGTGCGTTGATGACATCTTGCTTGCCAATAACGATATAGGCTTATTGCACAAAACCAAAAGATTTCTAGCAAAGACTTTTGAGATGAAAGATCTTGGTGAATCCTCTTTTGTGTTAGGGATACAAATATACTAGGATCATTCTCAGGGTACTTTAGGACTATCACAAAAGAGCTATATTGAAAAGGTTCTTAAAAGATATTGCATGCAAGATTGTAAACCAGGCGATACCCCTATGGCTAAACGAGACAAATTTAGTCTCAATCAATGCCCTAAAAATGATTTTGAGGTAAAGAAAATGCAGAAGATTCCCTATGCTTCGACTATAGGTAGTCTAATGTATGCTCAGGTTTGTATGTGTCTGGATATTGCATACGTTATTGGGATGTTGGGCAGGTAAGCAAACCATTGGAAAGTAGATAAATGGGTCTTGCGGTACTTACAGAGAACAAAAGAATGCATGCTCACGTATTAGAAGTCAGATCAGCTTGAGATCATCGAGTATACTAACTCTGATTTTTCAGGATGCCGAGATAGTATGAAATCTACATCGGGCTATATTTTTCTATTTGTTGGAGGTGCCATCTCCTGGAAGAGTGCTAAATAGTCTCTTATAGCCTTTTCCACCATGGCAGCAGAGTATATAGCATGCTATGAGGCATTTAATCATGGAGTATGGCTGCAAAATTTTGTCACAGGGTTGCGCATAGTAGATAGTATTGATAGACCACTTAAGTTATTTTGTGATAATAAATCTGCAGTTTTATATTCCAACAACAACAGGAGCTCGACGAAGTCGAAGCATATAGACATCAAGGTCCTATTTGTTAAAGAAAGAGTTCAGAGTGGTTAGTTGTCTATAGAGTACATTGGTACAAACTCCATGGTTGCGGATCCACTTACTAAGGGATTGCCTCCCAGACAGTTTCATGAGCACACTACTTCGATGGGTGTCATATTTCTAGATGATGTTCAGTTTTAGTCGGACTTTGTAATTTATGGATGTTTTTTTTCGATATAGACATATAGACATCAATTTAACTCATTCCTTTTCAGTTCAAAGATTAGCATGCTATAACCAATATTTTCATATTTTAACCAATCATTATGATGTATATGCATTAAGTTTAGATTGGATAAATTACTTGAATTTTTGTGTTGGCTTGATTTTTTTATGTTCTTAGTATACAAAATAGTGTATAGTGGATGCATATACTAAGTTTTGACATTTTAGGCACAGACCACTTTCCAAACCTTTAGTCATCATTACCCCCTATAACTAAACCTAAGATCTAAGGAAGAATTTAAACAATTATGTAATTCCTATTGGAGTCAATTCTTCCTTTGGTTCAAAGGGGTTTGCCTTCTTGATTACTCATATTATTATCTTATTTTTGCCTCTGGCACTTCTAAATGGACAATTATATCGGATGTGCCATTTCTTTTTACAGTGTAACCAAGTTTTGTATGCATGTGAAGGATTTTGCCTATAAACCCTATTTTTACTCAATGAGACATAAGAAGGACTATGGGATTTAAAAGGTGAACTTGAATTCTTTTTGAAAGGAATTCTCTTTTTAACTCCTAAGGGCTTATTTGAACTATTGTTCTCACTTTTATCCTTGGAAATTATTCTAGAATGATCTTCCATATCTCCCTCCAAGCAAGTGACTTTCAATATCTTCTTAATTTTTTCTTCTCTGGAATAGCATGATAATCTTATTCTCCTAATTGTTTTGCCAACTTTTTATTCTCATTTTTCAAAAATGTTTTCTTCTTAGACACTTTAACTAGAAAATAATGCATTTTCAATAAAA
This sequence comes from Malania oleifera, assembly GCF_029873635.1. Classification (NCBI taxonomy): domain Eukaryota; kingdom Viridiplantae; phylum Streptophyta; class Magnoliopsida; order Santalales; family Ximeniaceae; genus Malania; species Malania oleifera. The sequence continues at coordinate 52,798,337 of NC_080422.1, read as the reverse complement.
CATTTTCTAGTTCTTTGTAAGCAGACATGCTTTCATCTATAAATTCATCACATGATTTAACGCACAATTCAACACAAGAATCATTAAATGACACATTAATTGAGGTAGAATTAGAGACTTGTACCTCCTCCTCGACTAGTGCTATTAAGTCACAATTTGCCACCTCTTGATCGTTTGAGCTTGAGTCTTCTGGAGAGGTGGTCCCCTTCTCTTCAATTCCTCCATATCTCTTTTATAGCACTTCCCACATTTCTCTTGTACATTTACATGCCATGAATTTATGAAGAATATTAGAATCTAAAGCACTACATAGCATGTTTACAGCATTAGACTTAATTAAACTAAAATCATTTTCATTCATTTGTGCACGACTTCCTTTAACAATCACTTGCCAAACCCTCCAAGCCATTGATTTTATAAAAATACTCATTCTTTGTTTCCAATAGGTGTAATTGACACCACAAAACAATAAAGGCCTAGAAAATATGTGACCCTCACAAAATGGAGATACACCAATGTGAGTCATCGCAATTTCTAACAAAAACATTTAAGCTTTTTGCAACGAGGCTCTGATACTAAGTGAGAGGAAGGTGTATTCCCAAGAGGGGGTGAATTAGGTATTTAAAAATCTAGGTCAATTTACCCCTAATTTTAAAATCCACAATCAGTATAACTCAATCCCAGGATTTTACAGGCAATCTCAATTCCCACAAATATTAATGTATGCAGAGATTTAAAAAAAAATATAATATTCGCAACAAATCACACATAAGCATGCAAGTGCAAAAAATAAACAGTGTAGGAAAAGAGAGAGTACAAACACATATTTTTACGAGATTTAGCAAACCCTGCCTATGTTCTCGCCTCAAGCCAACCCGCTTGAGGATTCCACTATCCTACTCACTTAATCGGGCGAAGCAAAAGCTATTTACACTACTCCTTACAGGGTGGATTCCCCCTATATACCACTCCTTACAAGATGGAGCCCTCGCGATACCCCACACCTGGAACACGGTTCACTACCTGAATCGCAGGGATATAAAGATGATGAAAATATTTTGTGTATAAATAAAATGCTTCTTCAATAAGCAAAGATGTACAATATAAAGTCCAATATGCACTCTTAAATGATATGAAATAAAGTTCAATAGAGTATAAGTGTTTCTCTCTCAAAAATATTTTTCTTCAAGTAAAGCTGAGAGTATGGAAATATTTTTCACACTATTGACCTTTGATCAATTAAATGCAAGAAGCTTTTCAAGCAAGATATATACCAATAAATATATGTTCAAAGCCTTCTTGAATGATTCATAAAAATTTCCCCAAAGATGATTTTTGAAGTAAAAGAGAGAGGAGAAATTAGATATATAATATAAAGTCTTTCAAGAAATATATATATATATATATGAGTTGATATATGCTCAAGACTTTTAAAAACCTCTTTAAAAGGATTTCTCAAAAAAATATTTTCAAAAGAAAAATGTAGAAAAAATATGAAATTGATCTCAAATAAATATTTGCAATGAAGAGAGTGAGAACAGATGATCCTTGAGTTAAGATATGTGTACAAAAAGAATGCTCAAAGATTTCAAATAAATGATTTCTCCACAAAAGAGTTTTTCAAAAGAAAGTGTGGGAGAAACTAGAATTTGCTTTAAAAAATGATTTTGCAATCAAAACGAGTATGTGAGAGCTTTGATTTGTAAGAATAAATGCCCAACAATAAAAGAGTATGTTATTATATATGCAAAAGTCATTTAAAAGGTTTTGGGCTTCGTATTTTTAGAGATTTGAACATATGACCGTTAGGTGACTGTTGGGAAATAAAATAGTATTTTATTTTGAAAATTTTCGACTGTTGGAGCTCACAATTTTCCTGAACCCTAAAGGTTTAATCGACTGACACTTGCTCTGGTCGACTAGGCCAAAGTGATTTTCATATCCCCGAGGTTCGGTCGACTGGGGCTTTCATATGTATTTTGGACCGATTGGCTGTAGCTATATAAAACAGACCATAATGACTAGCCGGTCGACTAGGGCTTTAAAATTATGGCCTAAAGGTCTAACACCTTCATTAATGATTAATTTATTTTAACTCTCTACTAAAATTTTATGTCAATTAAGATATTTAGCATTGAATTCTCCAATTACAATCATATTATAGCAACCATTTTTTTTTTCATTCAATTTGAAATTAAATAAAAAATCTCATCCACCCCATTCCATTCCATGATTGAAATTAGATATTTTGATATTAAGTTTTCTCAAATCTTATGTTGGCCTTACAAGGCTTAAAATCTTGTTTTGATGATAAAAAATAAGATGAACTAAACATATTTGGTTAAGTGATGATATTTCAGGATTCAAGTATGTGAAAACAAAGTCAAATCCTCATAAGGATAACTCAATGCTTATACTTCAAAGAAAGATGGATCAAATCAAACTTAAAGAGTCAAGGCATGGATTTAAAGATGATCTAATAAAGCTTGAAGATTATGATAAACATGGATGTCAAAGAGGACTTACTAAAAGCTTAAAGTATATTAAAGCTTGAAGACAAGATGGAGCCAAAGGAAGACAAAGCAAAAGAGCTCAAAGAAAGACAAGCTTGAAGACTTAAGTCATAAGAAGTCTTTATGTAAGTACTTTGTATTTAAATATCTTATGGAAATATGACTGAAGCTCTTCTAGGGTTAATTATGGACTTAGAGACCTTATTTAAAACCCTGGAAAAAGTTTTATAAGAAATCAAAGCAAGAGAGGAACAAGGATTTTTGAAAACAAAAATGAAAATTCAGAAGTTGGTCTCCCCAGATGACTGAGGTGTACCCTCAGAAGTCCGAAGATGCACCCTCAGACGACTGAAGTTTTACTTCAGACGTCTGAAGAATTTCTTTAGAAGACAGAAGAATTAGTTCAGCCAACTGAAAATTTATTCGTTAAAACACAGAACAAGCAAAACACCCTCTAAAGACTGAACCCTCAATTTAGTCATCTGACCCTGTGTCCAATTCATATTTTTTAGTGCTTTTAGGAACATCAGAAGACTGAACCCGATAGTTCAGTTGTCTGAACACTATTAACGATTAGAAATTTTAAATATTTTATATTTTAAATAAAGATTTCTTGAGCCCCAAAATTAATCAAAACTTGGAAAACACTCCAAGTAACCTTAACACGAAATCACTTTCAGTAGCTTATACATACGTTGTTTTGCAAATCAAATTACACACCAAAAATACCAAGAAAGAAAGAATTGAAAAATCTGCTGAAAGCTATCTTGCAAACAAAACTCTCTCTTACTCACTCATTGCAAAATCTAAATTGCTGAATTTCTGAGTTACTAATTCTCATCTAGAAGGAACTCAGTGATAAATTCTCTTGAGCTTCATTGTATTTTACATTGATATTTAATTATTGAAGTACATAGTGATTAAATTTGTACTAATCTGCTCTTTGTGAGAGTGTCATTGTACACAGCTACTTTTTCTTATTTCTTGACGATTCTAGGTTGTTGGATCATTGACCGAATGTGGGGTATCACTTGGAGAGGCATTGCTCTAGCCTATTGAAGGAGTGACCGAGTGTGGGGTATCACTTGGAGAGGTCTTGCTTTAGCCTATTGAAGGAGTGACTGAGTGTGGGGTATCACTTGGAGAGGCATTGCTCTAGCCTACTTAAGGAGTGTTTGAGCATAGAGTTTCACTAGTAAAAGGTTTGTTCCACTCGGAAAGGAACGGTATAGTGGAATCCATTGGTCGTATTGGCCAAAGGCGAGGACGTAAGCTGGGGATAAGCCAAACCTCGTAAAAAACATGGTGTCACTCTCTTTCCCTATTCTTTTTAATTTCTAGCATATTAACTGCGTGGATGATTTAAATTTCCTAATCATAAAAACTACGTGGATTGGATTTTAAATAAATTAAAGATTTTTTTTTTTTTTTTTGGACTTGCGGAAACTGAAAGGAAGTATGTTGGTTGATCAATATTAATTGTGGAAACCATAAGGGAGTACGTTGATTGGTTAACACCCAAAACCTATTAACTGAAGGTTTATTTGAAATCTGAATTTTAGAAAGAGTGTGGATGTTGTATTGCTTATCATCTTGAATGACAAATTTCATTCTCTATAGGGCTTGAATCAAAATCATATACACAGGGCTACAAAAGCTGAAACTTGTATAAGAGCTGAATTTCATATCTTGATTGAATATTTTGTGATTGATTACTTTGAGTTATTAAAGTGTTGAATCTTGAAAGCATTGCTAGAATCAATCTAACTTGTATATCTTGTTTTGATCATTTTGGTTGAATTGAATTGTTGGTAGAATTTTTGAAAATCTACAAAAGTATTCAAGTTACCATACTTACACTTATGGAGGTTTATAACTTAATTAATATTCTGTTGAACTTGTGATTATAAACCAATTTTGTTTGTGTTGTGTTAATGTATTAGTTTGTGGATTGATTGTCCAAATAAGGTTTGGTTATGTGATTGCTAGATAAACAAGAGGTTAAGAGTTCATAGAAAGGAATTAAAAGAAATTTTAATAATCCAATTCACACCCCCCCCCCCCTCTTGGTATAACTCCTTAACTTTCAATTTGTATCAGAGAGGGGTTATAACAAATCCTAATAAGTAGTTATATAAAGATATAATGGCACACATAGGAGTAGCTCCCTTTGGAGAGGGTCAATCCTCAACTAGGCCTCCTATCTTTTGTGGTTTAAATTATACATTTTGGAAACAAAGGATGAGAATTTATATTCAACCCAAGGATTGGAAAGCTTGGAAGGTTGTCACACATGGTGACTTAATTCCTATAAAAATCATAGATGGCTAAAGAAGAAAAGGACAAGATCGACAATGACCATAAGATGTTACAAGTAAACTCAAGTTCTATGAATGCATTATATTGTGCTCTTGATATAAATGAGTTTAATATAGTCATGTCATGTAAATCAACCAAAGAAATATGGCATAAACTAGAAGTAACTTACGAAGGTACTATAGATATTAGAGATAGTAGAATTGACATGCTCACAAGCGAGTATGAGGCTTTCAAGATGAACCTAGATGAAACCATCACTAATATGTACATTAGGTTCACACACATAATAAACTCTCTAAATGCCTTAGGAAAAAAATACTCCACTTTTGAGATGATCCGGAAAATCCTTAGAGGACTTCCTCCAATATGGGAACCAAAATCCACAACTATAATGGAAGGAAGAAATCTTAAAAATACATCCTTAGATGAACTCATAGGATCTCTTCTCATCTATGAGATGGACATGAATGAAAGAAGTGGTAAATCTAAAGCTCAAGAATCTATAGCATTTAAAGCATCAAAAGAAAACTCTAGTAGTGAAGATAAAGAAGATGAACTAGCGTTCATATCCAAGAAACTTACAAGAATACTAAGAAGAAAAAATAAGTTCAAAAGAAAAATCCACAACTCAAGTTCATATAAGGAAGAAACTAAGAAAGAACTACCTACATGCTATAATTGCAAGAAAGTTGGACACCTAAAATCGGATTGTCCAAAACTTAAGAAAGATTCTAAAAAGAAAAAGAAAAAGGCAATGAATGCTACTACATGGGATAATCTAAGTTCTAATAGTACAGAAAGTGAATCAAGTGACCATGAGGTTGCTTTCTATATGCCATGGGATGATGAGGAAAGCTCCTTATCCAAATCAATTAACGATTCCTGCAGTGAATCATCTAATGAATCTGATGATGAAAGTATGTCTTCTTATGAAAAACTTCAAAATGATCTATTCAAGGTGCATAAAATTCAAGTTAATGTGATGAAATGATACACATCATTGAAAAACAAGAATGAAGGTGTTATGAAAGAGCTATAATCTCTAAAACTTGCTGAAAGAGAAAAAGAGTTAAAAATCAATAAACTAGAAAGTAAGAATGAGAAGATTATAAAGGAACTAGAAGACCCAAGATCTCAAAATCATAAGAAAGACATATATATTTCTGAATTAGAAAGTAAAATCAGTAAGGTATCTCAAAACCAAGAAAAGATGCAAGAAAAGGGTAAAAATATACAAGACTTAGAAATTAGTGATCTTAAGAAGAAAAATGAGGATCAAGCCAAAATAATTTACAATTTCACAAGAGGAAAAGAAAACTTTGATAGAATGATAGGTGCACAAAGAATGTCTTTGAATAAAGAAGGCATAGGGTTCAATGGAATTGAAAATACAAAGAAAAAGAACCACTATATGGGATACTTTACAAAAGCATCCAAAAACTATGCTAGCACCTCTTCTAGTGCCTATACTCACACTATATGCTTCCTATGTGAAAAGAAGGGACATATAAAGTTTGAATGTCCATTAAAGAGGAAAGATGTGAAAGTTAAACAAGTTTGGAAAGTAAAAGAAGCATCTACTGTTAAACTATCCGGACCCAAGAAAGTATGGGTACCAAGATAAAAGACTAGTTCATAAACCATAGATTTTAAGTATTCCCTCTTAGAAATTAAGAAAGTCACTTAATCCAAATCAAGGATATTAATTTAGTTGAAATTAAAAATCTCAAAGAAGAGTTTAAGAGCTCATTGACAATTATATCATTGAAACAAATACAAACAAAATAGCATTATTGGCCAAAATAATAGGATGATTTGTACAAGGCTTAACTTTCTAAGGTTTGGAAAGCAATATTCTTATGAAATCAAAAGAAAGAAAATCTGAAGTATTTTGATTAAGAAAAGATATTTAAGAATAAGAAATACTTAAGAAATATGAGAACAATTTGAAAAATTGTAGCACAACGCACAATGCAATAAATATATGTTGATATGCTACATGCTAAATGCTGATATTCATATATGATGAGATACTAATATGAACTATATGCTAATATGCTATGATAAAATGCTGAGATGAATGATTTTTATATTACCAAAGAAATGATATTGATTTGACGTATATGAATGATCTTAAGGCTCACTATACATTGCAAAGTTGAGCATGAAATTATTGAGCATGGTTATAAAGCATGTATCTTGGCATGATAAGATATTAGTATTGGTATCTATAAAATATATTGGTATCTATGAGCATGATAATTGATACTTGAGCATGACAACATATTTGTATCCATGAGCATGTGATGATATTGATATATGAGTATGAGATTAATTCTTGATCATATCAGTTTACATGCTAAATGATGAATCACTTTATATATCTCTTGCATGATTGACTAATGGATAAACATAAGCATGTTATGGCATAGATGATATTGAAATAATATTGGTAATATTCTTGATATTGGTATCCATGAACACTTAACATGAAAATAATTTTTTTTTTGGAGTATGGCATGATAAATTTAAAAACACAATTGGTATCTATATGAATACAAAGTTTTCAATTGGTATTACAAATGAAAATCTGAATTTATTGAATATGAGATACATTTCATTCAGGGGGAGTTAGACGTGTTAAATAATATTATTATGATGGCAATCATTGAAAATTATGATGTACAATATGTTGTATTTTCTCATGCTACTTTGGATCTTGTTGTCTATCTTTTCATGCATAATGAATGCAAACTTTTGATTATGGTTGCCCAATGTCTTAATATTTATATTTTTCTTGATATCTTACTCTTTTTGATTGATGTCAAAAGAAGGAGAAATTTTGGGCAAAAATTGAGCATGATACTGCGTACTTAAGATGATATATTGGTATCTTGATCTTGAATGATGTGATTTTGACATATAAGCATTAATATTGAAATTGATCTTAATATTGCAAATATTATTAAGTTGATGCTCATTGTAAGGGGGAGCCTTTTTAAGGCTTACTCAATTTTTTGCTCCTTATTTGTCATCATCATAAAGGGGGAGATTATTGGCCTTATAAGGCTTAAAATCTTGTTTGATGATAACAAATAAGATTAACTTAACATATTTGGTTAAGTGATGATATTTCAGGATTCAAGTATGTGAATACAAAGTCAAATGCTCATAAGGATTATTCAAAGCTTATACTTCAAAGAAAGATGATCAAATCAAGCTTAAAAAGTTAAGGCATGGATTTAAAGATGATCTAATAAAGCTTAAAGATTATAAGAACATGCATGTTAAAGAGGACTTACTAAAAGCTTAAAGTATATTAAAGCTTGAAGACAAGATGGAGCCAAAGGAAGACAAAGCAAAAGAGCTCAAAGAAAGACAAGCCTGAAGACTTAAGTCATAAGAAGTCTTTACATAAGTACTTCGTATTTAAATATCTTATGAAAATATGATTGAAGCTCTTCTACGGTTAATTATGGACTTACAGACCTTATTTAAAACCCTAGAAAATGTTTTATAAGATATCAAAGCAAGAAAGCAAAAAGGATTTTTGAAAACAAAAATGAAATTTAGAAGTTGGACTCCCCAAACAACTGAGGTGTACCCTCAGAAGTTAGAAGATGCACCCTCAGACGACTGAAGTTTTACTTCAGGAGTCTGAAGAATTTATTCAGAAGACTAAAGAATTAGTTCAGTTAAATAAAGATTTATTTGTTAAAACACAGAACAGGAAAAACATCCTCAGAAGACTAAACCCTCAATTTAGCCATTTGAGCTAGGACTTTAGAAGACTAAACGTGAAGTTCAGTCGTCTGACCCTGTGTCCAGTTCATATTTTTCATTGCTTTAAGGAACATCAAAAGACTGAACCTGATAATTCAGTCATCTAAACACTGTTAACGGTTAGAAATGTTAAATGTTTTAAATTTCAAATAAAGGTTTCTTGAGCCCCAAAATTAATCAAAAGTTGGAAGACACTCCAAGTAACCTTAGGCAACACAAAATTTCTTTTAGTAGCTTATAAATACATGGTTTTTCAAATAAAATTACACACCAAAAATACCAAGAAAGAAAGAATTGAAAAATCAATTGAAAGCTATCTTGCAAACAAAGCTCTCTCTTGCTCACTCATTGCAAAATCTGAATTGCTGAATTTATGAGTTGCTAATTCACATCTAGAAGGAACTCGGTAATAAATTCTATTGAGCTTCATTGCATTTCATATTGATATTTAATCATTGAAGTACATAGTGATTAAATTTGTACTAATCTGCTCTTTGTGAGAATGTCATTGTACGCAACTATTTTTTCTTATTTCTTGATGATTCCAGGTTGTTGGATCGTTAACTGAGTGTGGGGTATCACTTGGAGAGGCGTTGCTCTAGCCTATTGAAGGAGTTACCAAGTGTGGGATATCACTTGGAAAGGCATTGTTCTAGCCTACTTAAGGAGTGTTTGAGCCTGGGGTATCTCTTGTAAAAGGTTTGTTTCAACCGGAAAGATACAGTATAGTGGAATCCTTTTGTGGTATTGGCCAAAGGCCAGGACGTAGGCTGGGGATAAGCCGAACCTCGTAAAAAACATGGTGTCGCTCTCTTTCCATATTATTTTTAATTTCTATCAAATATTAACTGCATGGATGATTTAAATTTCCTAATCATAAAAACTACATGGGTTGGATTTTAAATAAATTAAAGTATACGCCTTATAAGGCTTAAAATCTTGTTTTGATGATAACAAATCAAAGTAACTTAACATACTTGGTTAAGTGATGATATTTTAGGATTCAAGTATGAGAATACAAGGTCATGTGCTCACAAGGATCTTTGAAAGCTTATATTCCAAAGAAAGATGATCAAATGAAGCATGGATTAAAAAATGATCTAATAAAGCTTGAAGATTTGAGAGCATGAATATTAAAGAAAAGTTACTAAAAGCTTAAAGTATGTTGAAGCTTGAAGACAAGATGGAGCCAAAGAAATAGAAAGCAAGAGAGCTTAAAGAAAGACAAGCATGAAGACTTAAGTGTTTAGAATGTCAAAAAGTCATAAGAAGTCTTTATGTAAGTACTTCTTGTTTAAATATCTTATAGAAATATGATGAAAGCTCTTCTAGGGTTAATTATGGACATAGAGACCTTATTTCAAAACCTGAAAAATGTTTTTATAAGGACAAAATTATTTCAAAAGGTTAAAATTATTTTTGGAATGAAAAGCACCACAAACAGGATTTTCCAAATGTTGTTATTTCTTTTATATCCTCATTGATGTGCATTTTTCTCTATCAAACACTTCTTATTTTAAAAAGTGTTCAACACGAAAGTTGTGGGATTTTTTCTTAACTTTCTATTGATACCAAGAACGTATAATTTGGAGTTACATAGGAAAATTGATGGCTAAAACAACTGAAGGGGATTTGAAGCTGTCAGCAAATGAAAGTTTGCTAAGTTCATTCTACTTACCAGGACTGAAGAATTTCTTTAGAAGACTGAAGAATAAGTTTATTCTACTAAAATATTTGTTGGAGAAATCCTAAAGAGGCAGTAGCGTTAGCTTTGATGTATTCCCAAGAGGGGGTGAATTGGAATTTTAAAACTTATTCCTAAGTTTAAACTGGATGTTTGCAGTATTTCACAACCTAGGGTCTTTCTATGCAATTCCAAATGCGTAGATAAATATAATATGCGGAAATTTAAATCATGCGCAGCATTCACTAACAATTGAAGAATAACATACACATGCAGTAAATAAATTGCTGTAAAAAAAAAGTGCACACATGATATGTTATCGGAGTTCAGCCAACTATGCCTATGTCCCCGCCTCAGCTCGCAAACTAGAAGATTACCACTAATGCTCACTTAATGGGTGGAGCGGCACCGGTTACAATTAGGTCAATTAACGAGGTTGACCTCAACCAATACACACCTTATCAGGATGGTGCACCTAACTTTCTTAAACGGGTCTAAGCTAATCCTGGACTATTCCACAGGGCTAATCTTCATCTTCAGACCTGCACCTGGAATACAACAGATATAAAAAAATATGCGTACAAACAAATGCTTCTTACACAAGCTAATATGTACCACAACGCACAATATAATCAATGCACCTCAATGATGAATGAACTATAGCTCGGATGTGCAATCAACACTCAAAGTTATATCTATAAACAATCAAGCACAAGAGTGTTCTAACAAACTATTTCTTTGAAACTAGATATAACAAATCTCAATACTTGATTAGGGTTTCAAAGATGCTGATCAAATATTCAAACTAACTCAAAATATTTTTATTCAATGAAATAAGCACAAGAGTAGTTTGAAGTATATAGCTTGTAAAAAATATTTTGCACACAAAAGATTATTGCTATAGGAATCTTTGTAATGACAATGCAAAGATCCTTAAGCTAATGAGTTTTTCCCAACACTAGATTTATCAAATAAAAATATGTGGAAAAACTCTTGCTTGACTCCCCAAAAACAATAACAATCAATCCAGAGAAATAATGGGAGTATAAGAAATTTATAACAAGCAATAGCATAATAAGAAACTCTCACAGCTAGGATTAATCAAGGAAATGGATGTATAAAAGTATTTGAAGTAAAATAGGCAAGATAAGCTTTTAGAAATTGAGAGGATTTTTGACTAATTATCTTGCTAATCTCTTCTTAATTTGCACAAATGAGGCCATATATATAGACAAAGACCAAATTATAACCATTAGGGACATATGGGTCATTATGAGGAATGTTTTAAAACTAATCAGGAAAATTAACCCCATTTAATTCAATTTAACCTCAGTAAAAAATAAGCAACCCGAGAGGTTTTGGGTGGCTAAACCTTAGTTCGGTCGCTCGAATAGACTCAACTCAAAAAGCAATTTTTAAACATTCAGGTGCCTGAGTCTAGGTTCAGTTGGTTGAACCAAGGCGAATTTCCTACTGCCCGCGGTTTGAGTGCTCGGTCTAATATTCAGTTAACCAAACTGACAAGTTCGGTCGCTCAAGACCATTTTAAACGTAAAGGTTCGGTTACCCGAGTTGGTGAAAAGTACCCTGACACAGGTTCGGTCGCCCGAGGGCAATACATTCATTAAATGTTCAGTCAGCCGAAACCTGGTCAACCGTTGACTTCTAAGCGATTCAGGTGCCCAAGGTGTTTTGAACACCAAGGGTTCGGTTGCCCGACCTCTCACAATGTTTTTCATTTTAAGTCCAATTTTGCCTTAGTTAATTCCCCTAATATGATAAGTGATGCTGGGGACTATGTGCACTAAGTGTTGGGACCTAGGGCCTTTTCTAAGGTCTTTTTACCCTATGAGAAAAATCTGGCATCGATCGACCGAAGGGTGTTCCCTAAGGTCATTCGGTCTTGCTGAGCTTATAGATCCTACATGCATGCCATGCATTAATTATTATAAATCGTTCCTATATTACTATTACAAACCCAATATTAAACTTATAAAATTACAAAAATGAATCTTATGGGTCTTCTTTTGCTTCAAGCCACCGTGTGCCGCATGCCATCAATATGATCCAGTTAGTATGATCCCGCACACAAACTTGAAAGCCATCAAATACAAAGAGTATTTGTCATTATCAAAACCGAGTATGACCAATAGGGTCAACAAGTAGCACCTCAGAAGATTAAACTCCACTTCAGTCTTCTAACCCTATTTCCAAACTTAATTTTTTAATTTTTTAAGGAAGATCAGAAGACTGAACTCAATAGTTCAGTCATGTAAACATAGTTAACGGACATATTTTTTAAAAGTTTTTAAATTCAAATTTGTATTTCTTGTGTTCCAAACTTTCTATAAACTTGGAAAACACTCCAAGTCACTTGGGGAATACGAAATAGACTTGATTTTTCATCTATAAATAACCCCCCCAAGGCTAAGGATTAAACACACCAAGAAAATACAGCAATCAAGCCTTCTTGCTCTAAAATCTCCCAATTCTCTCAAAGCTCTCTAGTACAATCAATTTCTAAAATTAATTGCTAAGATTTTGCTGATTTAAAGGCCATGATTCTTATGTTCTTAACTGAGTTTTACAACTAAGAAAGAACTCCGGTAATATCTTCTTGAACTTTATCTTTCCATATTGATATTTACTTTGAAGTATATTAGTGTTTGAAATTATGACCAATAGGGTCAACAAGTAGCACCTCAGAAGACTGAACTCCACTTCAATCTTCTAACCCTATTTCCAAACTGAATTTTTCAATGTTTTAAGGAAGATCAGAAGACTGAACCCAATAGTTCAGTCATCTAAACATAGTTAACGGATATTTTTTTTAAAAGTTTTTAAATTCAAATTTGAATTTCTTATGCTCCAAACTTTCTATAAACTTGGAAAACACTCCAAGTCACTTGGGGAACACGAAATAGACTTGATTTTCATCTATAAATAACCCCCCAAGGCTAAGGATTAAACACACCAAGAAAATACAGAAATCAAGCCTTCTTGCTCTAAAGTCTCCCAATTCTCTCAAAGCTCTCTAGTGCAATCAATTTCTAAAATTAATTTCTGAGATTTTTCTGATTTAAAGGCCACAGTTCTTATGTTCTTAAATGAGTTTTACAGCTAAGAAAGAACTCCGGTAATATCTTCTTGAGCTTTATCTTTCCATATTGATATTTACTTTGAAGTATATTAGTGTTTGAAATTGTTCTAATCTGCTCTATGTGAGAGTGTTATTGTACGCAGTGATCATTACTTGTTTCTTGTAGTTCTTAGACGATTTCAGGTTATTGGATCATTAACCAAGCGTAGGGTATCGCTTGGAGAGGCGTTTGCTTTAGCCTATTGAAGGAGTGACCGAGCGTGGGGTATCGCTTGGAGAGGCATTGCTCTAGCTTATTGAAGGAGAGTGTAAGGTTTACTCGGCCCATGAAGGAGTGGTATAGTGGAATCCTTAGGTGGTTTGCCTAAGGCGAGTTCTTAGGCTGGGGATAAGCCGAACCTCGTAAAAACTCTTGTCTCTCTCTCTTTCCCTTACTCTTTAAATTCCAGCATACTTTTAAATTGCGTGGATGTTTTAAAATTTCATGATCATAAATACTACATAGTTTAAAAATTAAACAAACTGAAGTTTAATTTATTTTTGGGATTGCGAAAACCGAAAGGGAGTACATTGGTTGATCAATAATTTGCAAAAACCATAAGAGAGTACGTTGATTGGTTAACACCCAAAGACTCTTTAACTAAAAGTTTATTTAAAGTCTAAACTTTTGGAAAGAGTGTTGGATTTTAAATTGTGCATCAAATTGAGAAAGCAAATTCATTAATACAAGGATTGAATCAAATTCATATACACAAGGCTGCAAACAAACAAATACTTTGAATTCTTGTAAAAGCTGAGAATTGTTATAGAGTTGCATAGTACATCTTGATTGAATGTATTTTGGTTGATTGGTTTGTGAATAGATTATTCATTTAAGTTTTGTGTGATTGTTAAATCAACAAGAAGTTAAAGATTCTTAAAAAGAATTAAAAGATAATTTTTAATAACCCAATTCACCCCCCCCCCCTCTTGGGACTACACTTTAATTTTTCATAAAGATTTTTTTTTTTTTTTTAGGACTTGCGGAAACCAAAAGGAAGTACGTTGGTTGATCAATATTAATTACAAAAACCATAAGGGAGTACGTTGATTGGTCAACACCCAAAACCTATTAATTGAAGGTTTATTTGAAATATGAATTTTGGAAAGAGTGTGGATGTTATTTTACTTATCATCTTGAAAGACAAATTTCATTCTCTACAGGGCTTGAATCAAAATCATATACACGGAGCTACAAAAGTTGATACTTGTATAAGAGCTGAATTTCATATCTTGATTGAATATTTTGTGATTGATTACTTTGAGTTATTAAAGTGCCGAATCTTGAAAGTATTGCTGGAATCAATCTAACTTGTATATCTTGTTTTGATCATTTTGGTTGAATTGAATTGTTGGTAGAATTTTTGAAAATCTACAGAAGCATTCAAATTACCATACTTACACTTATTAAGGTTTATAACTTAATTAATATTCCGCTGAACTTGTGATTATAAACCAATTTTGTTTGTGTTATGTTGAAGTATTGGTTTGTGGATTAATTGTCCAAATAAGGTTTGGTTGTGTGATTGCTAGATAAACAAGAGGTTAAGAGTTCATAGAAAGAAATTAAAAGAAATTTTAATAATCCAATTCACCCTCCCTCTTGGGATAACTCCTTAACTTTCACCTTAATGTCAAAGCAAAGAGTCATCTTTGAATCTAATCATGGTAATCAATCAAAATCTTTTTCATTATTTCTTCTTTGATTTCAAAATTTAGGGTTATGTTGATTTTTTGAGTTCGATCTCTATTTTGATGCTGACAAAGCACTCGTATCTTATGTGTATTTTTAAGTACGTGAACAAATATATAATTCAGGTCACACGTAAGATCAAGAGGACATGGAAACAAAGACAGGACTTAAAGCTCAATTTGGTATATTCCATGAAGACAAAAGAGTAAAGGAGAAGACGAAGACATTGATTTTAATTTGTATTGCATTTTATTTTTATCTTCATCTATAATAATACATGCATTTGCATGATATGAATACCAACACTCCGAATGACCATAGAATGACCTTAGGGGACCTAAAGCTTTCATACAAAACCTTTTTCAAATGTGCCTATAACTTACAAAGGTTTTAAAATAACTTTAGGGTCAAAAATAAGGCCAAACCTAGGATCCTTACTGACCTCGGTCAACCAACCCATGCACATTCAAAATGTCTCAATCAACCGACCATCCAAAAGTCAAATGTTTGACTAGGCTCGATCGACCGACCATTTTTGAACACTGCTTCCATGGTCAACCGACTTTAAAACTTGACCTTTCTACACGCCCCGGCCGACCGATCTTTTAAGTCAAAATGCCATTAGCCAACTAAACCTCAAGAACTGACAAAACAAACTTAAGCTCGGCCAACCAAACCTACGAAGGTTTGTCAAATTGCCTTGGCCAGCCGAATGGTCATCTCCCACGGCCAACCGAACCCAAAAACAATTTCAAAATTATGTGTGTGTTCAGTCAACCAGCCTTAACACCAAACGACCGAACCTCTCGGGTTGAAAATTTTTTAAGCGCTAAAACGTCATTAATTTTTTAATTAAACAATTTCAAAATACCGAGTATGTCCCTCGATGGTCAAAATTTCCAGAACTCTATATATACCCCTTCCATAAGCCTGATTAGACACTTTGATTAGCCAAATTTTTCTCTCAAATTTATTTAGGCTATTTTCAATCAAAGTTCCCCCAAACCTATTTTTATTGCAAAAATCTTTCCTCAGGGGAAAAATTTCTACTCTCTTACTCTCTTTCCTTTTGATCATTTAAAATTTTTTTGAAAGAGAGCATTTTTAGTTTAGGGCATTTATTTTTGCGTCCATGTTTTCAAAAGATAAAATTTTATATTGCAAAAATCATTTGAAAAAACCAAAACCTTAGGTTCTCCTATTATTCCTTGAAAGATATTCTTCTTGAGAGAAATTTTTATTAGGGTCAAAACCTTTGAGCATTCATCATATACATTATTTTTCAAAGGTTGAAAAATCGTTTTGAGAAAAACACTCTTATTCAACTGAGCATAAATTCATATCATATTTGAGAGTGCATTGAACTTAAATGTGTACATCTCTACTTATATTTTCAGAAGCATTTTATATGTACAAAAATATATTTATGTATTGGTTTGGTTCAGCCCGTAAATTGAACTGGGGAGTCTCTGCCCCGTAAGGGAGACCAGCTGGGCTCAGCTTGGAAATTGAGCTAGGTTTTGGCACCACCCGTAAAGTGTTGCTGAGGTATCTCTGCCTCGCAAGGAGTGTTCGTTGTGGCTCAGTCCATGAATTGAGCTAGGGTCTCTCCGCCCGTAAGGGAGACCAGTTGGGCTCAACGTGATAATTGAGCTGGGATATTCCTCGCCCCGTAAGGAGAGGATTGTAAGTGGCGTTGCTCTACCCAATTAAAGTGAGCATTTAGTGGAATCCTTGGGAGGTATGCCAAAGGCAGGGACGTAGGCTGGTTTGACCAATTCTCAATAACAAATATCATGTGTGTCTCTCTCTCTCTATCTCATTTAAATTTCCACACTTTAATTTTTGCATGTGTATGCCTATTTATTTCTTGTTATAATTATTAGCATGCACACATTTGAATTAAATAAGATATGTTGCGCCCTTGTATGTTTGCATTAATTGATAAATATTTTTACATACACACCTTAATACTTAAATGGGATGATGAGGTATATGTACGTTAATATTTAATTTACTATGAATGCTTTATTGGTTTTAAAAATTATCGTACCCGATTAATAGGGGGAATTAAGACTGCTTAGAAAGACCCTTGGTTGCGAAATATTGTTGTTATCTTATTTAACCTAGGAAAAAATTTTAAAATATCCAATTCAACCCCCTCCCCCTTTTTTTTGGGATCAAACCAATTACATCACGTTATCTAATGCCAAATTTCCCTTTTCAGACAAGATCATGTCAGGGCTTTCTGCTATGTTGTTACCCAAAAGTGGAAATTTCTTCTATTTTTTTCCTTCTTTAATTCTTAGTTAGAGCACACATATACACACACATAGCAATAACCATTCTTGGAATGAGTATTAGTAGGATGCTTGCAAACTAATCCCCTTTAGAATGGTCAATCTACCACCTTCCCTACACACAAATATACTCCCGAACCTATTTTCTCTGTATCATAGACCATTTTAAGGTTTTTTCCTTTGTTTTCTATAAAAATAATAAGAATAAATGTGGTGACTCTACATTTTTAATTTTTTTATATTCTTGAGTCTTATCCACACTTGTTTAACTATGGTTTTAGGGGGATCTCCATGCATAACACAAACCCATCCATCGACACACTCCTCGAACCAGAATCTAGTGTTCACAGCTTAGCGACTCAGCTAGCGACCCTTAGAGAGTCAAGCCACTTCTTGTGTATGTTGTTTCCTTTTTTTTTAGTTTAGTTTTTTTTATTGGAGTTTTTTGGTGAATGCTAGTATATTCTATTATTTTCTATGACATCATATGGTTACATGATGAATGGTTTTCAACTATTTATTTATGTTTTGTTACTACGATTGCTCCAGCACACCTTATCCACTAACACTACACAATCTCTATATCCGGGTTTGAACCTAATAAAGCTATGGAGGGTTAGTAGTGTAGACCTTCATAAGGCACCACCCTCCGCATAGGTTTCAAAAAATATCTCACTCAATCTAAGCCTTGTCCGCTCAAAAAATCTCTCACTCAATCTAAGCCTTGTCCACTCAAAGTCCTTAATGACTTAAGGATCGGGGGCCTTGCTAGCTATTCACGGCATCAACAAGGACAATCTGGGAGCCTATATACTTATGAATTAGAGTCGAAGCCCTACAATAGCACCTTAAATACCTACCTTAGTATAGAGCCAATAACGAAGAATCTGAAAACTTGGCTTGTATGTGTAGGACATTGGAGTTTCACCTTATCATGCATGCAACTAACCTTATTTTCCTTTTCCTTGTTTATTTGATTATGATTTGTGTACAGGTATAGTTTTTCTATTTGCCACCATGTCTCATGAATTTAAGAATCCTATAGAAGAGACTCTAGAGCCAGAGAGGAACTAGACTCTTGAAGGTGATACTTTACCATAAGACCACCAAAGTACTTTACCCAATTATGTTATGCTCTGTTAGAGAAACGATAACAATGGTGAGCTTTTGGCCTATTGGAGGAAGTTGTCCACCAATAATTAGAAACAATTTAGGAGACCGTATGGTAGAAGCATAGATGTCCTAAAGATAGAGGTCTAATGGGAAGCCCTAAAGGTTCACATCCACCACTAGAACCTTACTTCCAGGTGTTTTACCTTTAGAGTTATTGATTTGGTACCCCTTCTAGAAAAATATGATGAATTTCTAGGAATTCTTTCACTTAATCAAAATCGTGTACATATTCGCATCATGAAGAAAACAAGGGTAAGAGCAATATCTCATATACTAGAATGGAGAGCTTGAATGGTAGCCAACTCCACCATTAGAAAGGGGAGTACAAAGGGATGGATATGGAATGATTTGAAGGCAGACTTCGAAGCTCACTTGAAGGATGAGGATCCCCAACTCAAGTTGAATTTTTTGGCATTGGCAGTTTATAGTCTGGTGCTCTTATCATCGATAACCCAAATGGTTGATGGACATTAAGGCTGCTAAGGGAGGTGGTAGCTCGATTCCAACCATCTAAGCTGTGACCTTTATAACTCTTAATTTCTATTGGACTAACGGGAATGGAGTCCTCCAATAATGCACCTAGATGTTGTACGTACATTTGGTCATTCACGCTTTGGTGAAGCTAAAGATCTTCAAGGAGGTATAGTTTTATGGGCAGCCATTTGGATACCTCTGAGGTCCTTATTGGTCAAATATGGATAGTTTCCATAGCTTCTGCTATATGGAGCAGGGTTGCATCAGTTACGCTCCGTCTTGAGCGCTCCGACAAGTGAGGCCCCACCTATTCATCCCTTGCACCATAAGGCAGATGTAGTTTTATTTCTGCTATGGAGATTAAGATAACTATGGGAGCTTTGCAAAGGCTAGGACTACCTAGTATCATTAGAAATCCTTAGAGAAACTAAGTAGATCGGCATTAATCACTACGGGATATCCTACATGGAATTGTGACAAGGGCAAGGACTACAAAGCCCCTTAAGCATATGGGCCAAACAAGCCTCTCTCGAGGCCCGACAACCTAGAGGATTACTATGATGAGTTTTGGGCTTGGCAAGAGGTCTACTACTAAGAGTAGGAAAGGAAGTAAAGGAGAATGAGAATTATGGGATCCTAGAGGTAGAGAATGAGAAACTGTATGAGCAAGTAAAGGAGAAGGTCCAAGCCCAGTCAAAACTTCAACAGAGGGTCAATGAGTTGATGAAGTAGGAGGGAGAACTAGAAGAAGAAAATAAGGGGCTTGTTAAAATTTTGTGGGGTGACCAAGAAATAGAGGAGTGGATGATGGCTCTAAAGTGTATCAACCAATTCTTGAGGGAAGAGTTAAGGAAGCAAGACTAGAAAACTATCTATTAGAAGAACATGGACTATGAGTAGGACACATGCATCAACATCTCGGACCTTAGACTGCAATGACAAGGTAAGCAGTTAGCCCAGCACCACACATTCTTACGAGATGTCAGATCGAATGTAGCTGATGTGACGAAGATACACCATGCTACGTGAGAGAAATTGAGTTCATTGGAATCCTTATTACGAGAAATAGGGAAGATGGCCAAGTCCTATACCGAGATCTAGGGGACTATTGAGTAGCATGTACCAGACCATAGTTAACACCTGAATTCGAAGGTTCTTATCAATTGTCCTACAATTCTTCAAGGAAGCCGCCATAGTATACCGTTTCCAAGAAGCAAGCAAGTTGCCAAGTGGTGAAGGCTAAGAAGATGACTCTAGGCCATTTACTATGGGACATGTAATTCCTTAGGGATTCATATTGATAAAGTAGCATGACCCCTATGAGATTATATCTTTACATGGGCTACGAAATTGTAATATGGATTATAAGACATGGTTGATTTTTTTAATGTTATTTGTTTTTCCTTTATAATGTTGTGTGATTATGTTGTTTTCTATGGCGTTTTTTCATTTGTTGTGTTGTTTTATTTCTTTTAATAAGATCTAGGCCAAATTCCTCCTAAGAAGAAAACTTTACCCATCACTCGAGGTCTCGTAATTACCAGATCCCGACCAAGAGAGATGGATCCTCAAAACACGTAGAATGCAGAAGGAACAATCGAAACAAGGTTTGAAGCCCTCAAAAATTCATTCTCAAATATAACAGCCTTGCTCAAGGGAAAAGTCGTTATGGACCACACTTTTCCAACCCCGTCGGAACTCCAATCGTGGGATTCCTCTTTCTAATTTCCTATGCCACATGCACCAGCACCAAAGGCTCGTACAGTCAAGGAATTATTGGTCAATGACCGTATGGCATATCTTAAAAAACAACAACAAACCTTACAAGGGACGTAGGATTACGAAAGTAGTGAGTTTGAAGAACAATGCTTATTCAAGACCCCTATGTTTGAAAAGTATAATGGGATAGGATGCCCAAAGATTCACCTCTAAATGTACATATGTAATATGATGATGCATTCGAAGAATCATAGACTTTTGATTCACATGTTTCATAAGAGTATGGCTAGACCTACATTGTGCTAGTATGCCATACTGGATAAGAGCAGGACTCAGATATTGAAAGACATGATCGATGCTTTCATGTTCCGCTATCGATTTAATATAGATATAGTTCCCACTACATCGCAGCTGTAAAGGATGGAGAAAAAGAAGACTGAGACATTCCAAGAGTATTCCCAAAGGTGCAGAGAGAAGGCAGCCCAAGTACAACCACCCCTGGAAAACAAAGATATGGTGGAGTTATTTATTGGAACATTCTAAAACATCTACTACGACAAGCTATTGAGCTTGAGCTTTACAGTCACCGAAGTAGTCGTAATAGATGAGAAAGTGGAGGTAGACCTGAAGTAAAGGAGGCTGGTAGATTATGTCACCCCTTATTTAGGGGACTCGCATGGAAAGAGGGCCTTGTACCCAAATAAAGATAGGAAGGAAGAAGAATTAGGCATGGTCAACACGGGGTGTAGAAGGGAATCCTATTATACTACTCAAACCCCAACCATATACTCATCTTTCACTTATTAGCCATCTCAGATCTATCATGTCCAGACCAGTATGCCTAATCCAAGACAAAAGAGGTCCACACTTAAACCTTGGAAGGGGTTTTACATCGTTGTCACTGCCAATCCACATTTTTTTACCCATTTTCAGTGGCTATTATTCGCTTCCTTATATGAAAAGCCATTGTTGGATTAACTAGGTTTTTCATCTTATTTTGATGATAACAAATGTAGATGGTTTAACATGTGTTGTTGAGTGATTTTGTTTCAGGAATACATGTCTCAACACAAGAAAAAGAAGCTATAAATCAAGGTCACATCAAGAGAAAGCTTCTCAAATAAATCAAGTATCAAAAAACTAAAGCTTGAAGATAAAGAGAAACTCAATGAAAATCTCAGTATCTCAAAGCTTGAAGAACAAAAGCATGAAGACTTGAAGTGTTCAAGAATGACAAAAAGCTTAGAAGTCTTTATGTAAGTGCTTTAATATTTAAATATCCTTTGGAATATTGTTAAAGCTCTTTAAGGGACAAATATGAACTTAAGAAACTCATTTTTAAATCCCTAAAATATTTTATGAAAAATCAAATCATAAGTGTAAAGCTGAAATGGAAAAATCAAAAAGAAAAACCAGTCTTTTGTCTATCCAGCCAACTGACTAAACCAAGGCAAAATTACTCAGCTGGCTGACAGTCAGCCGACTGACTCAAAATGAACTATGTCTCACCAGCCAACTGACAATTTCTTGAAATAATTTTTGGGAGACAGAATGGTGTCATCCGCCTGTCCAGCCGACTGACCCTGTGATTTTTGAACTACCCAGTCGCTTATCCAACCGACTGACTCTACAAGTTTTTTTTTTTTTTTAAACTCCAATGGGCAAATTTCAAAAATTGGTTTTTCAAAATATAAACGTTGTAAAAACTTTGGAAACACTCAAAGTGATTTGGGGAACAAGGAAACTAATCCTAGAATGCCTATAAACACCTCTTTGAACCCAAGAATTATACAACAAGAAATCACAAAAGCATACTTGCATCATATCTCTCAACCTATTTCAAAGTTCTGAATTGCTTAAACTTTTGCTCGAAAGAGAACATCTAAATTGCTGCTGAAATATCTACCAAAAGTTCTCATACTGAATTTTTCAAAGCATAAAGGAAACCTTGGTGAATTCTACTCTTGAGTTTCAATTCTATTTCTTAGTGGTATTTAAAATTATTGAAGTACAAAGAGTTGAAATTGTACTAATCTACTCTGTTTTGAGAGTGCTTTGTATGCAGTATTTTCTTCATATTTTTGTGTAGTTTTTGGACGGTTCAAGGTGTTCGGATCGTTGGCTAAGCAAGGGGGTATTGCTTAGAGAGGCAGGTTTTAGTCTAGTTAAGGAATGACCAAAGTGAGGGTATATCCCTTGGAGAGGCGAGCTCTAGCCTATTTGAAGGAGTGACCGAGTGAGGGGATATCGCTTGGAGAAGGCGGGCTCTAGCCTTAACTAAGGAGTGCGTAAAAATTTGTTCCACCCGTTAACGGGACAGGTTTAGTGAATCCTTTGGTGGTTTTGCCAAAGGTGAGGATGTTGGCTATGTTGAAGCCGAACCTCGTAAAAATCCTGGTATCACTCTCTCTTTCTCTTACTTTTTATTTTTAGTACATATTTCAATTGCGTGGATGGTTTAAATTTGAAATCATATATACTACGTAAACTTGGAAATCAAACAAACTCAAATTTTAATTTTGATTTGGGATTGCGGAAACCGAAAGGGAGTACGTTGGTTAAACCATTTTTTGCGGAAACCTTACGGGAGTACGTTACTTGGTTAAACACCCAAAGATAAATTTATCAAGAGTTTATTAGAGTTCTGAAGTTTGGAAAGAGTGTGAATATTGTGTGGATTGAGAAAGCTAAATTATTATCAAAAGTGATTGCATTTACAATAGGGCTGCACACAAGTTGAAAAAGCTAAGAATTTCAATGTATATCTTGATTGAATGTGTTTGATTGGTTTGGATAGTGTAGTTGATTGAAAAATTGATTGTATTGGTTACTTGGTTGTTTTATTAATTGTGTTGTTGATTATACAAAGAGATTAAGTTGTTGTGTGATTAACAAACTAAACAAACAAGTTAAATAATTGGTTAAAGAATTAAAAGAAGTTAAGAATTCTTAAAAGGAATTAAAAGAAAATTTTAAAATTCAATTCACCCCCCCCCCCCCCCTCTTGGGTTGCTATCCTAAATTTCAGCCCTTACAAAAACAACTGACTCATAAACAGGACAACAATAATTGCAATAATCCCCCACATTGATTCATGCCAAGGAGGGTATGGAAGAAGTTAGTTTGTCAATTGAGCTTATGAGGTAAATTGAACAGTAGAATTTAGAGGAAATCACTAAGACTGAACCCAAGAGCACCTCATGAAAAAAGGAATAAACAGTTGAGGCAGAGGTAATCTCCTTGCTCAAAGAAGTTAAGGAGGTGTCTGCTTGGTCACTCTAGTTTCAGATGTAAAGGTCCACTGGATAAGAAGAAATGTAAAATTGTGTTATTGAGGTTGCAACTAGAATGATCCCAAGGGGCAAGTTCGTGCCCAATTAGGAAGACATGTAGGTCAAAAAAATTAATTAATTAAAAAAAAAGGCATTTCCCGAATGAGCAGTCATCTTGGCAGACTTAGACTGGGAGACGTTTCATCTGATCAATTGAATCATCACCAAGAAGTTCTATGTGTAATGGACTTGATTTTTATGATTAGAATAGAACTTTCTACGTAAAATAACAGTCAATGAAAGATGGCCATGTTTGATTAGCCACTTTCCTTTATATTTGACCCTAATGAAAAAAAGTTTCTCCTTTATTAAGCATTTGAGCTTCCATATATATTTTATTTCAGTGGTCCTTGATTACTATTATTTTTTGTTTTGGTTCTATTTTTATGCTCTCAATAGAAGAAGATGAAATCCTGATGATAATAGGTCTTCATTTGAGCTACCCTATCATCAAAATATCTAATTGCTTAACCCTATTTGAGCTTGTAACTTCTTTCATGAACCTTGGGTCAAGGATCATCAAACATTAGACCATCTTGTGCCAATGAACTCCTCCACAATAGGGCAGTGTTCTTTCAAAAGAGAAAAAGGAAAAAGAAAAAGATAAAAAGAAAAGAGAGGTGACTAAGAATGGAGAATAACTCAAAAGTTGAAAAAAAAAAAAAAAAGGGCAAACAAACTAAATGTCCCGAGGGAGTGGAAGCAAAAGTGATCATTGACCATTTAAACCACCTCAAACATTCATTTTGACTCACCATATCCTTTCTTGTTTCATCCCAAAACCTTAGCCCATTACAACCAAAATTAAAGCCCCCTTGGACGAGATTAGTTATCTTTTTCTAGTCAAACTATAAACAAACTACGTCAAGACTTGATCCCACAATAGGTACATAGACAACCTTTTACTCAACAATAGGTTCAATCCAAACTATTACAATCTAAGAGTATTGGAGCACACATGAGCATTCATTTATGAGAGTTTTGTAGCCCTTGGCCATGTTTTATCCAATTGAACGTCCATCCATCCAGAGATTCACATTTTGCTGCAATAAATTTTGCATGCTTGTTACACAATCAAAAATCTCAAACAAACCACTTCAAAAGACGTCATTAAGATGTCTTTAAGCAGATAAAGTGGAGGGATGGACTCATTATTTCAATAGAATAGTCAAGTAATCAAAAGATCTCTTATACTATCTTTAAAATTAAATAAATAAATAACGTCATTACCATGTCCTTCGTGAAAACTTTTCATGCAAAGTGCAAAGGAGAGAAGTAGCCATTGGTGGCTGCCAGATCAATATGAGATTTGGGCTTCAAACCAATTTCAAAATTTACAATTTCTCCTAAAGCTGCAAATGAGAGGATTCCTCTAGCCTCCAAGCCAAGATCAGAACATAAGATAACATAACAATAGCATAACAATAGCCACCACTTTAGCCTCCCTAGGATTTTTGTTGGGAGTTATCCTAAGCCAAACCCCAACCCCCACTTTTTCCTTTTTCCTTTTTCCTTTTATTTTTTAATGTTTTAAAAGAACTCCTTAATTCTATTGGGCGCGAATCTTCCACACATCAAATTTAAAAAAGACATAGACATGACTAATGCTTGATTTTATTGTTGTCATTGTATATGACTAACCCCTAAAACAATCTCTTCGTACCTCAATCTTCATGTGAAAAATCAACACCCCCCCCCCCCCCCCCCCTCTTCTTCTATTGCATTAAATGCTATATTTCCTTTTTACTTCCTGTCAACTATGTAACTTAGTAGAGTAAAAAAGAAAATTTAAAAAAAAAATCATTTTTCATTGAATTCTCTCGACATCAAATATTACTAAAGATAAAACTTATTATAATATATTTAAAATTTAAAAGAAATTAAATATTAATGATGTGAAAAATTAAATTTTATTTATTAATTTAATGCATATTTTCTTTTCTTTCTTGTTTTTTAAATGATTTCAACATTCAATATTATCAATTTCTATTAACACAAAAACCTTGCCTACCATCTTGCTTGGTTGGGAGAAACATTCATTCGAATCCTATACAACACGAGCCATGTTGTCAAGCATTTTCCATGTACGTATTACTCAGCCAAGAGTGGACTAGCAGTCGTACCCACTAGATATCATGATCTACCCGCACCTTTGTTTATTTCTTTATTAACTAATTTAATTTTTTAAGGGTCCTTATCGAGACCTATCTCGAAAGACGATCACCCAATCAAATTGATGATTCAATTTTATCAGAACCAATTTAACACCACTTGTTCTCGAAGAAGGTTAATAGTAAGGGCTGAAACATTTCGAACCTATCAATCTTGACCTCTTTGTTGGCCACATAAAAGTTATGTTCCAAATCAGAGAACAGTTCTGGGCATCCTTGCCTGAAACATTCCATAATAAAATCCCAAGATACATATATTGAATCAAGCTAAAATTTAAAAAAGAAAATAACAATAATATAAAAAGAATGATGAATGAATTAGGCTACCCAGTTAAACTTGGTGTAAAAGGAGTGGAGAAAAATGAATGAGAAACTGATTTTCCGCAGCAACAAATACTAGCTCAGCTTGTAGAAACCAGATACCCCAAAAAGAACAGATGAAAAACAAGATACCCATTTCTCCATGAGGGCAGTTCCAGGGATAGCCATCCATAAGAATGAATAAGAATATACACTCTGGAATGCCTTCCTATACTCTCCGTGAAGAAAGTAAGAGAGGTTTGTCAACTGTCAACACCAGGTTAAAGGTGGAATCCACTGGATACCTCGAGGGATTTCCTGTACAACAGAAGGGAAAGAATGACAGAATGAAAAGTGGAAGAAAATTAAGATGGTGTTAGCTGCAAACCAGATGATATAGTCATGTAAACAACCAAAACACCAGTCCACAACCCATATGCAGCCTCCCTGCATTTGCTGCATACTTCTATTTAATGAGCTTAGTGGGAGAAAAAATCTAGAGTTTGAAACAGTCATAACATAGTCAAGTTAACAATCAAAACAGCAATCATCACCGCATATGCAGCTTCCCTGAATTTGCTGCATATTTCTATTTAATAAATGTACTGAAAAAAAAAAAAAAAAATTAGAGTTCAAAATATAGTCACTAGAACAAAGAGGCAATAAAATATAAGATTTTCCTTGACGAAATCCCCAGGAATTCAGGCAATGCAGGTGCAGAAGTTATTTCCTTCTCCCCACTGTCATCAAAGAGCTAAACTATGGAATCATTTTACATATATAAGAAAATATTCACACCAGAACAGCTTCACTAAAAGTGGAGGTAAGACCGCACACATCATGCCCTCCCCAAAATTACATTTCTTTGTTTACTTAATGTGCTCTATTTGTTCAACACACACTTCACTCTGGGATTTTCCGACTACTTGCAACTGTTTTTCTAAAATAACATCTTTCTTTCAGAAAGAGCAAAAATTAAACCAAGTAGAATCTAATGGATTTCCTAACCAACTTTCAAAGAACTAGGATATGTGAATAATTTATTTAATGGTTTCTAAATAAAGTTATGTAAGTAATTTCTTTGCTTATTTTCATTTTTAAAAATAATTTATGTCAACTGAGAGAAAAAAACTCATTTGCTAGATTCTACAAAGATAAAGTCAATTCAAATGGAGCCAAAGTTAGAAGTTTAGAGGATTCATTGGAAAGCAATAAATATAAATCATTAATTTCTTTGATAATATTTTTTTAATAGAAAAAAAATTTTATTATAACAGCGAGGAGAATTAAAAAACAATCAGCCACATGACTGACAGAGACATACGAAAAGAAAAGAACAAAAAACAATCAGCTCAATGCCACCCAATTTTGATTGACATCCTCAAATCAACATCCCTTCAAACAAGCTGGCATTAAAATCCCAAAGAGATGCCAGATACTGCGTAAGCAGCCACATGACTAGACTAAATTGGGTACAAAATTTAAGCACCAATGCACCATTTAAGAATTTATACATCAGCCATATATTTGGTAGGCAATTCCACCATATTTCCTGTGTGGTACAACCAAAAATATAAGTAAAACAACAGCTATGGAATACTTTTGCCCTTGAATGATAAAAGAGTCATCTTAAAAAGCAAAATGGTTTTTGAAAAACCCAACCATGCCCTTCTGAGCCCTCTCCTCTACTCCAACCTTTTGTTAGTCAACAGGCAGGAGTGTTATTCAGAATTATGTGTTGTTGCAAATATGCCCTCAAAATGAATATTTGATCTCTAAATTTGTCCAAGGTCTAGAACCAAACATGGGGAAAATGCAGTTTGGAGTTCCACTAATGCATTGGTTACTCATGAAAAAAACTATAAAAATAAAAAAATGATATAATCATGTCTTAAAAAAGCATCTATTCTTTGAGAACATTTTTTCAATATAATTCAAAAAAGTAAAAGATATACAATTTTCAATTCTCAAACAAAACTTAAATCTGACACATTACTTAATACTTCAACTAGATAGTCATCATTTGCTAAAGTTTAAAAAACCCTTACAGAGTATGAAAGTAAGGGGTATTTTCTACTTCTGTTACTGGAGTGAAAGAAACGGGTGATGACAATGCTTTTACTTATATTGTTAGTTTTCTGTTTCTGTTTTCAGTTTATAAATACGGAATTTAAATTGTTATGACATCTTGCTATGCTATAAGACCAACTATGCTATATGGATTAGAATGTTGGGTGACTAAGAAGAACATATCCAAAAAGTAGAAATTACTAAAATCAAAATGCTAAGGTGGATGTGTGGTATAATGTTAAAAGTTAAATTAAAGAAGGAACATATTCACAGTAAATTAGCATAGCATGTGTAGAAGATAACATAAGTGAGCTAGTTATTTTTAGTGACAGTAGGAGCAAGGATAAACCTAAATTAATTGGAATGAGATATTAAGGATTTTATAGCCCTCTAATTGTCAAAGGAAATTGCCCACAATCATGTAAATTGGTGAAAAATGGTTCATGTAGCCGAACCAACTAGTGGTACTTAGGCTTGCTTTCTTGTTGTTTGTTGTTGCGGCATCAAGTTCCTTTATTACTGAAATTGCCCACAATCATGTAAATTGGTGAAAAATGATTCATGTAGCAGAACCAACTAGTGGTACTTAGGCTTGCTTTCTTGTTGTTTGTTGTTGCGGCATCAAGTTCCTTTATTACTTTAATATCCACAATTGGCTTTTTTTTATACTAAGTCATTTTTCCTACACAAAAAAATTTAATTAAAATAAAAATAAAATGATCATGTGAATTTAAATTGTTTTGATTTTGAAAATATTAACTAAATAGGTGGGTAGTTGTTACTTTTTAGTTCTTGTTTCTGTTTCCAGTCTTTCTTTATGTTTTTGTTTCTATAATTTTAGACAGTGATACCAAAGAGACACTACAAATAATCAATGAGGCCATAAAAACAAACCCATAAAGAAATGTACATATATCATCAGACACTTCTCCTTTATGAATGAACATATCTACGTTCTTTAGTATTTACCTCTTCACGGTTTTGACTTTCATTAATTTTATAGATAAATTAGATAAAGTTCATCATGAAATATTTTTTTGTAAAAAATTAAAATAAAATTTCATTTGGTCTAATTTTTTATTAGTTTTTCATTAGTTTTTTTTCTAATGTGTCTGAAGTTCAAAATTTACCACAACCAACATATTTTTTTAATGAGCTAGGTAGCTTACTAGACGAGTTATAGAACCAACCCACAAGGTTGTCTACAAGGTCAATTCTAGAACGGGTGGTCGGTTATAGGGTTGATTCTAGCCTCTAGGTGGACTGACCCCCTAAAACCTAGAACTGAACCTGTAAAGATTAATTCCCAAAATTTTGTACTTGAACCAACTTGGGTAAGCCATAAAAATTTCATCAAAATCAACTATTCAAGGCCCATTTACACTAGCTCATATTCAAAATTAATGCTCACTATGATTGAATTAGGCAGTCAATTTGCTAGATATCTATGATATGAATCCTTGGAGATTATTCATCCTTTCATCCCCTAGGACAACATATTGCACACTCACAAATTGGATGTAGTGAAAACTAAGCAAAGGTGTACTAAGTTGTCGACCCCACACAATGAGCCATGTTAGCACTTTGATATAATATAAAATATTTGAAGGTTCCCATTCCATTTTGGACATGGATGCCTACACCATTCTAGATATGGGTGCTTAAAGAAGATAGTTTAAGAGATTAGGGTTAGGTTAGAAGCTTGGAACGTAGGGGCCTTGGAAGCATATAAATAATTGACTCAACAACTAGAAGAGAAATCTAAAAGGATAAGACAAAAATCTAAAGAAGGTGAAAAGGCAAGATTTGAACTTTGGTGAACGGTAGGCATCATTGTAGACAAAAAACCTAAAATATAGTATTGTAGATGTTTAAAGAGGGGATAGAATAAAAAAAAAAAATTTTAAAAAGTTAAATAGTCTAAGGACAAGAGATAATAAAAGTCATTAGTGTTTATGCTCCTCAAATTGTTTTGGGGAAAACCATAAAATGGCAATTTGGGGTAGATATGGATAATATTATACCAGAGATATCAAGGAAGAGAAAAGTGTTATAGAAGCATATTTAAATTGTCACAAATTTAATAAAAATTATGAGAAGATACAAAGATACATGGATATTGAGGCAAAAATGAGGTTGGTAATATAATCTTATAGTTCACCATCTCCTATGATCTTTAGACCGATGAATACGTGCTTTAAAAAGAAAAAAGACACAATAACCTTAGAGGGGATAAGATAAAAGTCCAAAAGATCTTTTCTTAACTTGAAAGGTAGACCATATATCATAGAAGGATTGTAAGGTTATCCTAGTTGTAAGTTTATCAACAAAACATAAAAGTGTTGGGAGATATACATTAGAAAATGGAAGAGTAAGTGTGAGACGAAGCAATGTAAGAACTAGGTCATGGAACCTAAAAGGAGAAAATATGATATAATTTAAAGAGAAAATGAGAAAAGAAGGCTACTGGACAATAAGGGATAACGTACACAAACAAACTTTGGAATAGGATGTCTGGTTCTATTAGAAATATAACAAAACAAGTTTCAGCTGAATCCAATGGAAAATGCAAGATTAGTAAAGAGACTAGGCTAAAAAGCAGTTCAAACAAAATGAATGTAGTCTAGGCCGCAAAAACAATGTAGAAATATGAGAAACTTCAAAAAGTTTCAAGAGGCAATAAAAGATACAAAAAAAAGGTTGTTAATGAAGAAAATTGTAAAGCATGTAATAATTGGTACAGTACACTAGGTACTAAACATGGGAAGAAAGACATTCAAACTTGCCAGGACAAGAGAATGAAAGACTAAAGATTGGCAATATAAAGAGCAGAAAAAATGAAGATGATACTATGATAGTGCAAGTAGAAAAATATAAAAGAACTATAGCAAACTTGTATTGATAAGCTATCTAAATAAAAGTGACAAAAGGATAAAATTTGAAATTTATCAACAAAATCTAAATCAAGGATGTTAAGTGAGAAGATGAAATGGAACACACTGTAAAATGAGATGACATCCGAATTGAAGTTTAGAAATGCTTACAAGATAATACAGTAAGTAATATATGACTAAATAGTTTATTTTGCAAATGGCGGAAGCGTGCTTTATCACTGCTGTACAAAAAAGAAACAAACAAACAAACAAGAACAAAATATAAAAAGGGAGATTCGAAATTGTGATCACTACCATGAATTACGCAAATAGTGAAACTACGGTAACTTAAAAAGGGCTAAGATAAGAAATTAGGGCTTCAAAAATTCAATTTCATTTTTATGCATGGGAGATCAATTGCAGAGCTATATATATATATATCTACTATGAAGCTTAATAGAAACTTCTAGGGTAAAAGAACAGGGATTTGCACATAATTTTTTGTTGACATAGAGAAAGCATGTGACATGATATCTAGAGAAGTCCTATAGTGGCATTCTAGGGGGAAAAAATAGAAAAGGATACAATATGTCTATAGATGGGACAATGGGCTAACAGGGGTAATTGAAAAAAATATAGGTGGAGAGTCTAAATTGAAATTGAGAGAAACTACTGGAAATAGAAATTTCCAAATAAGTAAAAGCAAGAGAAAATAATTACACAATTTTCCTCATTAAATGAGGAATAGTGGGAAAAATATTAAAGGAGGTCAGGAAATTCTTTGAACCAGTAGATTTTTGCACCTTGAATCAATTATGCAACTTGAACAAGAAATTGAAGATATATACATAGAGTTAACAGTAGTCTAGGTAAAATGGAGAAGTGCTCTAGGTGTCTTATGCGATTGCAAAATGCCTTTAGAATTAAAAGGAGATTCTATAGAATGATAGTAAGACGAGCAATGGATCATGTTGGACTACTAAGAAACAGCATATCCAAAAGGTAAAAGTTACATAAATGAGTGCTAAAAAGATGGATGATTGTACAACTTATAAGGTAATTAAAGAAATAAACAAATTCGCCGTAAGCTAGGTGTTGCACCTGTAGAAAGATAATGGAAGGACAATTAAAGACATTTAGATACTTGCAATGTAGACCAAAAAATACTCCAAACGAGGATAAGGGTGATGTTAGATAACCACTTTACCTATGAGCTTAGAGTTGTTATGTTATTGGCCGATAACTTATATCAAGCTTTAACATTCCCCCACGTCTAACCAGATTGCAAGTGGAGAGATTAACATGAAAAACATAACACGTTAGAGGGAATAAGGATGATGTAGATTACCATTTTACCTATGAGCTTAGACTTGTTAGGTTGTCTGCTCACAATTTATATCAAGCTTTAACATTCCCCCACATGTGCAGCCGGATTGCATGTGGAGAGATAAACATGCAATAAGTAACACCCATTAGGGAATAAGACAATTTTTTTAACAACCACACATTAAACATGGACAACAAGACTAAAACTATGGACCTCATGGCACCCATAGCTTTGATACCATGTTAGATGACCACTTCACCTACAAGCTTAAGCTGTTAGGTTGTGGTCCAACAATATCAAGCTTTGAGACGTTATTTAATTTGAGGCAGTGCAAGTGGGATGGGTAGACCTAGAATAACATGGAGAGAGATGATAAGGATTTAATATATTATCTTCCTAAATCCTAAGGATATTGTAGTAGATCATGCACAATGACAAAACAAGATTCATGTGGCCAATCCCACCTACTGGGATTTAAGGCTTCGTTGTTCTTTTTTTTCATTCTTTACTGCCGCGCGCTCAGTATCATAAAGCATGGCTGGCCTCAACTTGCAATATAATTCTTTTCCCATAGATTGGGCTCACCATACAATGCGGAGGCTTGAAGCTAATGACCCAAGATCTATTCCCCTAATATTGAATCAAGAATAAATTGTCAAATACCTGAGTTTTACTTCATAACTAAAATAATTAATGTATAAATTCCAAATCTGAACATTTGCAATGCAATCATCAAAGTAAAATGGCTTACCTTGTCAATGAGATTCACATGCAGTGGGTCATCAATTCTGCACACTCGTTATTCTGATAGAATTGCTTCTGTAACCACAAATTTGGGTTTGTAATGGATCATATGGAACCACTCATAGAAAAGTACTTTTTTGAAAAAGTACTTCTGAAAAAGTACTATCTGAAAGTAGTCTAGGCTTACTTATTATAAGTACTTTTTAAGAACTTTTTTCAGAAAAATATTTTGTAGAAAATATTTATTTTCTTAAAAATAAAAATGTAGTTTGGAAAAATACTATTTGAAATAAGTATTATTCAAGTGTAAACCAAACACAACTTGTTGACACAAGTACTTATAAAAAGTACTTTTCTGAAAAAAGAAAAAAAAAGTACTTATAATTTGAGATGTTCCAAATGGGGGCTAAGTCCAAGATTTCAATCTATAAAGTAATGGCTTGCTCCAATTAGAAATTCAGATCAGTGTAATGCTAGGCTGCTGAGAGGGGAGTTGCTCACATCATCTAGGAGTCAAATGATGTCAAGCACACAATTTTGAAAACTCGCATGTGCGGCCATGGGTGGGTGAGAGTGGGGGTGGGTGCATGCTAACTAAAATCAAAATCCTCATTCTGTTTGGGACAGAACCCAATTAGAGCTTAGAAGTGATCTTTTAGTATGAAAGTAGTTCCTTCAATAATTTGGTTGGTAAACTGATTTTGAAATTAAAATTCACTTTAGAAGGAAGTTAGTTCTGGAAGTTTCCTCCCAGTCTGATTTTAAACTAATAATCAGCATAGAAGTAATTTCATATTGAGAAACTACTTTTTCTCCAAATCTGTCTCAAATGAGCCCTTAGTCTCGCCTAATGAAACTGAATTGAACTCAGCAAATCAGTATACAAATGGCAGTAACAATTTTCTTTTTATTAAAAAAATTAATGCTGCAAGTTAGCAGTTACTTGCCAGTGGCATTCATTGTTCTACAATTATTCTGTACCCAATGAATAATTCACAGGAAATGTTTAATGAAAACACTGTATTCTTACATTCAAAAGTTGCCCAATGTGCAGGAGACACAGCTGCATGATCCTGTTTTGCATCCTGAGAATAGAGCAAGGTAAAGAGATCTGTTACACCATTTTCCTTCTTTGTGGAAGCATCACACTCTGAGATCCGAACAGGTGCACTAACTGTGTTCTTCATATCCAAAGAAACCTGATTATTATCAAAGAACCATTACTCAAAAATAATAAAAATAATAATAAAAAAAAAATTTCTTGAGATTAATGCCAAATGAAAATACCACAGCACATTGCCCCAAGTCAAAATGTCAAGGGAAGAAAAATATAAAAATAGGGGGGGAGGGAGAAAAACAGAAACCATAATTCCAAGTCTCACTTCCAAATCCCTTCACAAAGTCTTTTGCATTGTTTTCCTTTTGGCTAGTTATTCAACCATAATAATCAAATTGAAATTAAACAAAAAAAAAAAGGATGACAATACAAGAAGGAATTTTGAAATCAGATCTATACTCGCTAAGAGCACTACTTTACTTTAAAGCTTAAGCTGTTTAGATTGTGAGAAAACAATTTATATCAAGTCTTAAAACTCCCCTGCACAAGCAGTGTAATTGCACATGGAGTGATTAACAAAATTAATAACATCCACTATTGGGAAACACAATAATCTTTTAACAAAATCAAAATAAAAGCAGGAAATAAATCTAGAATTGAGGACATCCTTAGAAACCACAGCTCTGATATCATGTTAAGCAACCACCCTACCT
Source organism: Malania oleifera (assembly GCF_029873635.1). Classification (NCBI taxonomy): domain Eukaryota; kingdom Viridiplantae; phylum Streptophyta; class Magnoliopsida; order Santalales; family Ximeniaceae; genus Malania; species Malania oleifera. The sequence continues at coordinate 52,762,953 of NC_080422.1, read as the reverse complement.
AAAAGATTAAGCTGTTAGATTGTGGGTCAACAATTTATATCAAGCCTTAATACCACCAATTGTTCCAAGTGTGTGATAGATTAAGATATAAGTAGCTCCATATAGCTCACTAAAAATTCACTAAAACTTGGTCATAAGCATGAAAAATCACTGCCATGCTGGCAGTGCAGGTCTTTATGATGATACATCAGATTATAATCCAATAGATGAGGCAATTTTTTTGATAGAACATTTTTTAAAATACATATGTAATGGACCAAAAGGAAGCATTGTATGCCAATATCACATAACTTCTTCTAGTGGCATGGCCACTGATACTGCCTCCACAACCACCACAGCATCACTATCAGCAACCCTCTCCACAGATCAGCCCTAATTATTATTAGAAGTCTCACCAAGCTACACTGTCATCAGGACCAATTTCAGATTGGGACAACACTTTCATTTGACCTCTATAAACCTGATGCAGCCAATCCTCATCACCACCATCTCTCCACACCTTTAGTATCCCATCATCATCATATTGATGGTGAGTTGTGGCATGGGACATTGGTCAGACGCAGCAAAGGGTGGCAGAAGAAACAAAAGTAGAGATGGTCAGAGCTTCCATGGTGATCCTATGGTGGTCTGATGCAAGTTGCATCTGAAATGAAGATTGAAGAGGTTGAGCATGAAAATGATGACTAAACAAGGGGTCAAAGACAGTGGAAAGTGGCCTAGGTCATTGGACATGGAGATCTAGCTCCTAGTTGCCATGATCTGGCTCTCTCCTTGGTATCTCACATCTCTCTCTCTCTCGACTGCCATGCTAATGTATGCTTAAATGATATCTCCTAAAAATTTTTGAATGCATGTAAGTAAAATCAGAAACAAAGAGAAGACAGAGATAGATAATGGGAGGAGGACATGTTTAGCTATCTAACCATGAAGTGTTCCATCTATTGTGGTTACATCCCCCAATACCCTCTGAAATAATTTGAATTGTGAAAAATGGTTATGTGATATATCAAGTTACAAACATCCGGAGCTTCTATTCCCAGAACAGTGATGCATGTCCTACATTGCAACCCTCAAATAAGTTTAGGAATCCACTGCAACATTTTAAACATTGGGATAATATTCAATACTTGATCAAATTTAAAATTTTTTGGCTTATTAAGTCTTATATAAATGCAACTTATAAATCGCCTAAATATCACTTCATACTTGTTAGATGACCACTCCATCAAAAAGCTCAAGTTGTTAGGTTGTGGACCAACAACATAGATCAAGCCTTAGCACCCCCTTGCACCTGCAGCCCGATTATACATGGATGTAATCAAATGATAAATAACACTCATTACAGGGATTTAGGGATTAAGGTACTTCTTAACAACCATACAGTAAATGCCGGCAACAACACTGGAACCCAGGACCTCTGATACAATATTAGATCACCACATTACCTAAAAGCTGTTAGGTTGTGCGCGAACAATGTATATCAAGCCTTAATAATATTCAAATATATATAGAAGGTTCAATAAAGTTGTAATTAGTCTGCAAGTCGATAATGCATGTTGAAAGATGCTTAAAGTTACTATCCCTATCCTTTTCCTGTATCAAAATTTAATAAATAATGGCTGATAGCTTGATACATTGCAAAGCCCAAATCCTAACAGCTTAAGCTTTTAGGTCAACTGGCCATGGTATTAAAGCTTTGGTTCAGGGGGTCCTAATTTCAAGTCTTGTGACATGAGTATTTCCCCCAGTTAATAGTGTTATGGTACACACCCTCTTTTGGTCATGGTATTAAAGTTTTAGTTCAAGAGGTACTAGTTTCAAGTCTTGTGATGTATATGGCCCCCAGTTATGATTGTTGTAGTGCCACTCTTTTGTTGATTTTGTCCCCAATTGAAGTCCAATTTTTCACCTCCAGGTGCAAGACTACTCATGAGAGCATGAGTGGTTTGATATACATTGCTGGGCATTCCAACAACTTATCCCTTGGTTCAAACGGTCACTTAATAATATTGCAATCTCCAGAAAATAAGATACGAATTAAAATTTTATAAAATTAAATGTTTGAAATGAAAATAAACATTTATAATTATGTCACAATTTTATCAAAAAAATTAAAAGGCTAAAATATCTCCCAATCCAATCTGTTTTTTAGCTACTACCTTCGCAAAATATTTTATACGAATAATCAAAAGAATAAATCACTAAAATATTTTCACTCTAGCTGATTTTATTTTATATTCCTTTATCCTTTTCCTTCTGTTTCTTGTTTTTCAATTGCTCTTACATTAAAAACACAACCAAACCTTTATCCCAACTTTTTGTTGTCGGCTTAATGAATCTTCTGATAATAATTCGGCTCAATTTAGTGCTTCCCCTCTGTCATACTAAATTAAGAAAAAAAAATTTTAGGAAAAGAAGATTCATTCTAAGTGTGGGAAAAAAAAAATACAAAGGGGAGGAAAAGGCACGCTCTAAAGAGAAACAAAGTAAAAAGGAGGAATAAACACCCTCATTAGATCAGAAAAGCACAGCAGTCACACTGCAAACTCCCAAAAATATATGCCCCCATAAGCATTTTAAAAAAATGTCTAAAAGGAGACTGGCAACACTGCTCTATCCAGAAAAAAATAAAAATAAAATAATTAAAAAAAAAAACGTAAAAGCAGCAAATCTGGGGTTAAATACCAATGAGAAAAAAAAATAAATAAATTCAATGATCATGAAAAGGAAACATTTTTGCTTTGGCCAAAAAAATAATTAATTAGCATCTGTAGTTAGACCCTACGCCCTTATTATACATAACAAGAAAGAATATTAATATCACAGGTTTACTAAAATAGTGAGGTTCAAGAATAGATCATATAACATAATCTTGTACAAGTACAATTTTGTATATATTCACCAATATCGATAGTTAAGCATAATGAACAACCAACATTACCCCACGGGGTCGAACTGCATGAGGAGCAACTTCAGCCAAGTTCTCAGTAAGCTTTGCCTCATCAAGAGAAAATTTCCTCATGTTTTTTACATTGCTACTTTTAGTTCCACCTTCGAGAAGCAGATTGAGCTCAATGCTCTTTTCACTTGGCTGCCTTGTACTCTTAGGAACCCATCTTTTCTCCTCATACCTAGATACCCATGTTCATTTCTAAGAACAAGAAAAGCGAGAAAAAAAAAAATTTGAAAAACAAATCTTTAAATTATGCATAATCCATGACAAACTTCAGTGGAAAAATTACTTGGCGCGGATAAATCTCTCAATGCCATGTCTGTCAAAAGTTGTTGGTTGTTCTGCTTCCCAATAACTATTGGATCTCTCATTACCCATGGCTATGTGAATGATGCAAACATAAAAGTGGATTAGCATTTTAATGATGTAGAGAATGCATATAAGTAGTAATTAAACATAACAACTTCAACCACAATTGGGAATGATGAACAAAATGAAAATAATCAGAATATAGATGATGAATGGAAATGACCATTCATGGGGTTAAATTTCAGAGTATCTTAGAAGTCATTTATGCACAGGTAGCATAAAGTTATGGCCAATTAGGGAAATGATTGTATGTGATTTCATTTCTCCTACTCCCAAATCAAATAACATCATATACTTACGCAACATTGCAAGCAGCCTTCTCTGGTCGACTAAATAGATAACAACTTTCACTACATAATGAATGAAATGCAACATGTTCTTACATTGCATGAAAGAAACTTGCTCTGGTAGCCATGTGTCCAAACTAGTTGACCGTACCTATTGCCCAAAACACGAAATGTACAGATACCATTAGAAAAAACAAAAAGCAAAACAAACGTATGCCCATCATTAGAGGGGCGAAACACAGAACAGTATCAACAGCTATACCAGTAAAGCCATTTAAAGTAATTTCCAGTGGAATTTGTACCTCTTCAATTGCAATGCAGATTTTTGTCAAACTATGAGAGAAAAGCATATATGCAGTTAAAATTCCTTTTCGATGGTGACACTAACAGCCATGAATTAAAAAGTTAGGGGAAATGCATATAAATTAATGTTCCTCATCTTCCATTTCTGAAGCTGCAAACTTCAATGTATTAAAATGAAATCCATTAAAAACAAAAATTGACAAGGTAAGTGATGGCTGTTTTAAAAATTAAGAACCAAGCCCAGAAGGTAAAATAATCAAATCACCTGGTACAATTTCAATCAAGATTATATTACAAGTATGCAACCAAATGGAACCAAATCTACTTTTTGAGGTTAGGTGATCCTTTAGATTAGAACATTATGAACCATAAATGAGAATATGCTGAACACGCTCATACTAAATATCTCTGCAACCATTAATATGTCCAACTCTTTGAACTTTGTATATGCCCAAAATTATTCATTTTCCCTAGATTATAAATTGGCCTGCACCGAACTTGCACGTAGGAAAGCTAGCAGTTCATCCTGTCAATCCTCCAGGGCTCCAAAAAAAAAAAGCTTGCATGTGCACAGTTATGAATTAAGTTAACAATCTTATGTCCACACCCTTGCATGGGTCAAACTTGCAGTAAGTGTGTGCATGATTGGTCATGGTGACATGGAGTGACTTCCCCAATTCTTAGATGTTCTAGAGAGTCTTGGGATTGTGAACTTGAATTCAGGTTCATTAACGGGAGTCTGCCCCTTTAGCCTTTCCTTAGGCTATGGCGCTATCCTCAAGTGTCTACACATGCCACTTGTAACACGTGTCCCCTTTTCTTCTTTCCTACATTGACCATGTGTCATCACTCCATTGGGCCAACAATTTGTCCCTTTCGAATTTATTGTGGCTTGACATGCCAGTTAACCATGCGACATTACTCCATCGGGCCAAAAATTTATCTCTCTCACTGGTTGCGGCTTCACGTGCCAGATGTGACATTATTATTCAGAAGATGGCAATCCACACGTGTTTGCCTCGCCTATAAGTACCCCTAACCATGCTTCACCTGCTATCTATCATGTTTGAGCTTCCTAGAGATTGCCTCATTTTTTTCTCTTTGGACCCAACTTAGAATATCCATTTATTTGTGTGCAATGCAGACTCTCAACCCCTTTCAAGAACCCTCACTACATTGGACACTGTAATTGTTCAAAGTAATGGATAACAGAAGGTCGATTACCAACAAGAAGCTCCTAATACCTAACCTACCCTGTTGTCCAAAAAAAAGCAACCTACCCAACAGAGAATTGAGCAGACTCACATGATCATCATACTGAGCGCCAAGAATCATGAAATTTTACCATCAACATGGCCCATATGATGCAAATTTTCCAATCCTCCCAAGATAATTTGCTTGAAGTTCTTTAAAAGAACATTAAAATACTTTATCAGCCAGTAATCACCATTAATCAGATGATTACTGCATCCACTTTGATTTCACAGCCTCAAGGGACTACCCCAGCCTCTCCAGCCAACCTATGCCTAAGTGCGAACAATGCCCAACACTCCTTGTTTTAGGGGGTATAATAACAGCGCACTGCCAGCACAAAGAGATCTTTCCACCTTTAACCCTGTAGCAGTCTCTCACCCACCACCTTCTATGGCAACAATTTCAGTCATGCCTCTTATATCTACTGCACCCCTCCCATAAGCTCAACATGGGGATCTACTTTGCATGCTCCATTGAGCTTCACTCTATTTTTACTATCTACAGAAGGTACTACAAGATAGTCCCTACAAACTAGCTAAATCCTCAAATAAATTGAATGACATTGTTAGTGACAGAGATAATGGAGGATAACATGACCTCTAGACCGTTATTAGTGCTACTGTTTCTCCCAATCCCAAAGTGGGAAAGGGAAAACATGTTCAACACCAAGTAAGAAGTGCAAGGAAAGCATAGGCAGGTATTGCAGGGAGTGAACCTACACCATTGTAGGCCTGAAACAGCAGCAGCAATGGGTTGAGAACAGAGCAGTTGATGAAAATATTCTAGACAACACTATTGTTTTACAACCATAAGAACCTCTAATGAATTTAAAAAGAAGCATCATCGTTGCCCACAGACATTGCCAATCTGTAGCCCCTCAAATCCCACTGCCAAAATCCCACGCACACAGCCTTATGCGTTGGCCAAAGATCGACAACCCTGACCTGCCAACACATTAATTCATTAGCATTATTTTCTATCTTATTTGTTCCCACATATCTTGAATCCCTTTATAAACCATGATATCAAGTTGTGGGTCATGAATTTTGGTCCAAAGATCCAACTTCTTTAATTATTCAGTTGCAGTCCTCAATGCTGTTAAAGGCTATTCGTCACTGGTAACTGGGGCAGTGGCAGTGCTGTATTAGTGTGTGATTTGTTTTGGACCTTGTTGTTGGTTGACTGGTTTTTTTCTCTTTTTTTTTTTCTCTTTTTTTATTTTTATTTTTATGGGCATGGGGATGGAGACCATGAATCTCATGAGTATGTTTCTCTCATCAATCACCACAGATTGCGCCCCTACTTCTTCAACCATTGGACAACATACTATATCTATGTCAGGAGTATTCCTGCATTATCAGGCATCCCGAGAAGTGTCTAGTGTCTACCTCGAGTTGCCCTTACTAATAAGTCTCCCTCAATCTCTCTTCCTTTTGTTTCGTATATTCCTGATTACATAATCACTGGATTGTTTTATAACCTTCTTTTCTTAATTCTGCTGTTATTTAGGATTTGAAGACAGGGAAGAAAATTGGTGGAAAACTTTTGGCTGGTAGACTTTACTACTTTAAGACAATGCCAGAACCACTACAGCCACACCTTTTCAAATCCCATTGGCGCATTGGTATCCTTTGTTAGACAAGTTAAAGTAGTTGGTTCCTACTTTGAGCTCTATGTCTAGTCTTTAAGTCTTGTCATTTGGTAAAGCATCACCATGTTCCATTTGCTTCCCAAGTCAATGTACAGGCAGTAAGCCTTTTGAGGTTAGTTTATTCCAATGTTTGGGGTCCTAGTCCTATTCCGTCAAAGTAGGTTCAGATATTCCCTACTCTTTTATTTACTTTTTTCAACCATGACCCAGGAGGACTTGGATTTATTTAGTGAAAGTTCATTTCGAGTTTTTTACCATCTTTTGCACATCTGCTTACAGTTCGATTCACAGGTCATGATACTTCATAGTGATAGTGCCAAGCAGTACTTCATTACCAATGCACTACACATATCAATCTGCACACTAGAAACTGGCACATCAATCATATTTTTATTAAATTTCCCATTAACAAAAAACTATGGATTTATTTATTGACTCTCTAACCATTAGCCTAGCATGTATGGACAGGCAACAGCAGAATTCACCAACAAAAGCATGAGTTCAAAGCAGAAAAAGTAGTTGCGGGCCCTTCAATTTCCACCACCAAATAACAGTGCTAAATTCATGCTTGTGCGTAAACCTTTTTTACACTATAAAAGAAAGGGTAATTTTTTAACGTAACAATTAACTTGATCAATGAAAAAGATAACAGGAGGAAAATAAGCATAGATAAAGTAAACCTTTGAGATATGTACACCAAGACTCCGATGAATTCCTGAACATTGCAAGCATATAAATATTCCAAGGTTCACACTTGCCCATCGTGGAGCCCTAAAATAGTACATCACAAAACAACATGAATGCATTAAATATAAATATTTCAAACTTTCAGCTTGAAACCCCATTAATACTATGCTTCCAGTGACTTCAACTTAAAAATAAAATTTAAAACCTTAAAGTTGGGAGTTCTAACTGAGGTTAAATTGCTATGGACAAAATTAGTTGAAAAGCATCATTCTAGACAAAGAAAGAAGTGCATAACCTGCTGCATCTAGCAGTTCCTAGTGTTATGACTTTATGACAAGACTATTATGTAGGCCACAGTTTAAGGTATAAAACTTAAACCCAGTTAGACCCATAGCAGATTCTCAAATTCAAGATTGCATTAACAGAAAATGTGTGATACATATTGGTCAAGAAAGCATATATACAAATTCGGAGAAAATTAACAAGAAGTGTCTGCAATGAATGAACTGCCAATTTCTGTTGAAGACGACACAAAGACGTCCCAATAAATAGTCCAGGCAAAAGGATTCAATTTATCATGACAGAAGATGAACTCAGCTACCATGCAAATGGCAGAAAATTGAATCTTTTTGTTAAAGCTTGATATACGTTGTTGGCCCACAACCAAATAGCTAAATCTTTTAGGTAAAGTAGTAATCTAACATGGTACTAGAGCTGGTTACCAGGAGATCCTGGGTTCTAGCCTTATAGCCCATGCTTGTTGTGTGGTGTTTAAAACTATAGGTAATGGGTGTTATTTGTCATGTGTTTATCTCTCCACGTGCTATCGGGCTGCATGTGCAGGTGAGCGTTAACGCTTGATATACATTGTTGGCTAGAACCTAACAGCTTAAGCTTTTATATAAGGTAGTAATCTAACACTATTGAATCTCCGTTTTTCTGATGACCTTTTAATTTTGGCCAAAGAAAATATTCAGTCTGCAGAGTGTATTGAGCATGTTTTGCACATATTCCATAAAATTACAGGCCTCAAATGTAATCTTACAAAGTATGAGATATTCTATTTTGGCTTGCCTCTAGATAAAGCCAATCAGATTGCCAAATACTTGTTTTTTCTATTGGAAAACTTCCTGTCAGATATCTTGGTTTGCCACTAATGTCAATGAGACAGGAAAGTGGACTGAAAGGTTGTGTTTCAGCAAGAATTAATTAGTGAACTCATAAATTGCTCTCTTATGCTGGAATATTTCAATTAATCAAACCAATACTTCCTAGTATTCAAGCTTATTGGGCATCATCTAGCTTTTTTCCTTAAGCTGTCATATATGAGCTTGAAAGAAAATTCAAAGCTTTCCTATGGAAAAGCAATGAATGGAATACCAGTTGTTGTATGCTGAACTGGCAGGAGGTGTGTAAGCCAATTAAGGAAGGAGGTCTTGTGATTAAATTACTCTCAGAATGGAATAAAACTGCAATGGTCAAACTATATGGCAGTTATGCCCTTCCAAGGAGCTCCTATGGGTAATATGGATTCATACATACAAGATAAAGGAGAAGAATTTCTGGGCATTAAGTGAAATATCCACTGAATCTTGGATTTGGAGGACATTATTGAAAATTAGACCTTTGGTGTGTCCACACATTAAATATATTGCTGGAAACGGAAAGAACATCTGCATTCTACATGATAATTGGCATCCGCATAGTCCATTACTTGAATATTACAGACCTCATATACAGCTTGAGCTTGGAATTAAAAAATTCGCAAAATTGGCAGAATCAATCAATAATCAAGACTGGAATTGGCCAAGGAAGGCATCTCAGAATGTTTTAACACTGAAGAATTCTACTTATTTTTCCCCTGATAAAAGAAATGAAGATAGGATGAGCTGGGCTTAAATTCAAATTGATAAATTCTCCATCTCCTTAGCCTGGGAATCAATAAGAGTTTAAATTTCAGTCAATTCTTGGGCTAATCTCATCTGGACTAAGCATGCTAAACTTAAACCAATCTTTCATTAGCTGGCTTTCTATTCTAGGTAGACTTCCTACTTTGGGCAAGGGTAAAATCGGGAAAATTAAATGATGCTAAATGCAAATTATTCGACTCCACTGGTAAAACAAGGAGTCTCATTTTTTCAATTGCCATATTGCCCAGGCAGCTTACAGAAGGATCCGTACAGAATTCAGATTACAGTAGTAAAGATAACTTGGTCTGCAGCACTTTATCACATCTGGAAACTGAGAAATTCAGTTCTCTATGCTGATGCAAAGGCACATATACAGTATAATATTCAGCAAGTCATAAAAGATGTCAAATTCAGATTCCTTAGAAAGGAATTGAATTTCTAGATTAAAGCCAAGATGCTGACTTTCTGTCAGCTTCAGATGTAACGTTTGTACTCATTCCAAATTTGGTAATATATGCATCTTATCTTTTACCAATATATTAATATACACAACAACAACAACAAAACCAAGCCTTAAATCCCACTAGGTGGGGTTGGCTATATGAATCCTTTTCCGCCAATTTATGCGATCATAGACCATTTCTTTTGACAGATTCAAGGATATTAAATCCTTACTATCTCCTCCCAAGTTATTTTAGGTCTACCCCTACCCCTTCTACTACCTCACACAGTAACTAACTCACTCTTCCTCACCAGCACACTATGTGGCCTATGTTGCAAGTCTCCATACCATCTGAGTTGTCCCTCCCTTATCTTATCTTCTATAAGAGCTACACCTAACCTACCGCGAATATGTTCATTCCTTAATTTATCTTTCAAAGTTAAATCACTCATCCATCTAAACATTCTCATTTCAGCAACTTTTACTTTTTCGATATTTTGTTTCTTCGTCGCCCAATATTCTTATCCATATAGCATAGTTGGTCTTAGAGCTGTCCTACAAAATTTCCCTTTTAATTTTAAGGGTATTCTACAATCACGGAGCACACTTGAAGCACTTCTCCTTTTTACCCAACCTGCTTTAACTCTATGCGTTACATCATCTTCAATTTCTCCTTCAGCTTACATAATAGATCCAAAGTATCGAAATCTACAAGTACTATTTATTTCTTCATTATCAAGTTTAACTTTGTCTCCAATATTCCTCCTACCATTACTAAAATTACATTTCATATATTTTGTCTTATTTCTACTTATCCTAAAGTCTCTAGATTCCAAAGTTTCTCTCCATAATTCTAACTCAGCCTCTACTCCGTCCCTAGTTTCATCAATTAATACAATATCATCTGCAAACAACATACACCATGGAACCTCCTTTTGAATACTCTTAGTCAATTGGTCCATCACTAAAGCAAAAAGATAAGGGCTCAAAGCAGATCCTTGAGTACACCTATGGTGATTGGAAATTCTCTAGTTTCTCCATCTATAGTCCTTACACTAGTCAAAACTCCATCATACATATCCTTAATGACATCAGTATACCTACTACATACACCCTTTTTTTTCTAAAACCCACCATAGAACTTCCCTAGGTATCCTATCATATGCTTTCTCTAGGTCAATAAATATCATATGCAAGTCCCTCTTCTTTTCCCTAAACTTTTCCATTAATCTTCTTAAAAGATATATAGCTTCTATGGTAGATCTTCCAAGCATAAAACCAAATTGATTTTCTGAGACCTTTGTTTCTAACCTCAATCTTTGTTCAACTATCCTTTCCCATAGTTTCATCGTATGACTAATAAGTTTAATTCCACGATAGTTATTACAATTTTGAATATCTCTTTTATTTTTGTATAAATATATATATGAGCATTCTATATTTTATTTATTAAAGACTAAAAATTCCATTAAAGACTAAAAAAGTACAAAAGATGGAATTCTATATGCTATATTTTTCTCTATATTTATGAGTTCTTGGTTGAAACTTCACTTATAATCAATGAAATAGTGAGAAGTAGCAAAAACATGCTTCTTCTCAGCAGTAGGGACTAATGCAACCAAGACGACATCCAACATTTGTAGTATTTGTTATATTTAAATTGATTAAAATTTACTAAAAATCATTTAAAGCATTAGTATATAGGATTTTGGTATCAAAACATCTGAGTCTATATGTTTTTAACAAGTTTACTAATGCAAACAAAAAAAAGGAAAATTCACGGGTGCAGTGTCTGTTATATGTTACATAATGGCCGTAATGGCAGCAACCGTTACACAGCGATCAGTGACTGTCACCGTTACCATTAAATAAAACCATGTTCAGCATACTTATTTTCAGTGTAGATTTAGGAAACTATGCATGTATTAGATTTTTGTCCGGGCCATGTAATTTCATGTTATGTTAGGGTTATTAGCTAATTATGTGCTTAGTTAGATGTAGGTTTAAGTACTTAATGTGTTGTATGATACAGCTACCATTTGAACTTAGAACTCCAGACTGGTTTTCCATCTCTCTCTCTTGTGCAGCCTCTCCCTCTCATCTCCTTCTTTGTTCTTCCTTCTTCCTTCTTCCTCCTTCCCTTCTTTTTCCTCTTGCCCTGTTCTGTTTCCGTATTGTCCTGCTGTTTCTCTCTTCTGCTCCCATCTTCTCTTCTTCTCTTTTTATTTCTCTCAATTCTCTTTTTCTCTGTTTCTTTTACTGTCCTCAAGATGCCAGAACCATCAAAGTCCACAATCTACTGCCCGTCCTAGAAGAAGGCTGAAAAGAATCTAATAAGTTACTAACAAAGTATACTCCTCAGCATCCCTGACATTACAGCCTTTATGCAAATAAAGTTCCAAGAAACAAAATTCCCAACAGGAATACAAAGTCTAGAAGTACAACCAATATGCAAACTATAAAAGTGGCAAAAACAAAGGGAGGCCATAGAAAAAGAAACATCACTTTCCAGAACAATCCCAAAAAGAACATGAGAACAATCACCAACTTTATACTTCAAAAGGGAAGAAAAGAGAAAAAATTTAATAAATGAACTTTGAAGTACTCTCATGGTTAACACAAGCACGACTATTAGCATGCATCTATACTTTTGGTTTTGGAAGACTAAACTTACTTTGATCACCTTATAACAAAGAGAATTAATATCCATATAATTCATCACATTGACTTCTGCACAAGATTAATGTTCTTGGACACTGAAATATCAAGACCCAAACCAACTTTCAGATTTTAGGCCTACACAACCTCCCTAATCTCCATTAACTGAATGATACATTCTCTCCTACATGCCAGACTACTGAAACTCCCTTATCGCTCTCCCCAACTTAGCTACAGCTCCAATAGGAATTTTAAATAAAGTTAGAAAATAAAAAGGAACAGATGAGAAAAAAGCCTAAATAAAAATGACAACCATCCAAGCAAAAAGAGCACCCTGCAAAAACCAACATGCTTAGAAACCAAAATGGCTACTGAGTCCCAAAAAGATCACTACCCAAAAGAACCCAAGATAGGTTAACAACCAATTCAAAACCGCACAACTAGTTAAAGAATCAAAATAAGACAAGAAAACTCGAATTAAAAGGAGCTAAACCACTCTTTGGAATGTCAATTTGCAAACCCAAAATCTTCTCAAAAAACTATAGCCAAGCAAGCACATTTAAACACAAATTCACACCGCCATCTTCCCAAACCTATAGAAAGCTCATAAAAGTCTTATTAAAGCCTGCAATACTCAGTTAGTGACTGAAAACCAAGATTTAGTCTGCTTATTAACACTAAAAAAAATATATAGCATACAACAAACCCCTAATTCAACTCCTTGACCTAAGATCAAAAATTTTCTTGTTTCAAATCTTACCAGGAAAAACCCAATCAATTAATTATAAGTTCTCTCAAAGTCCAATTTAGACACAACGCCTTTCTTATTCCACCTCCTGGCAATTTCAACCACCTCATTACATAATTTCCTATCTCCAACAAAAGTAATACACATTATAGAATTAAAACAATTAAAATTTTTTAAGATCTATCAACAGGGACTTGAAGCTATAATCTTACACATCCTTGTAACAAATTAATAGGCCTAAAATCCTTCATTAAGCCATACTCCAGTAATGAAAACAGATTTGACACTTTTACCAATCACCCCAACACTTCCACCAAAAGACTATAGTAAAACCATTAGATCCTATAGAGCATTTTCTCTATCCATCACAGAAACAACATTTCTCACCTTTTCATCCTCAAAAGTAAAAGATTTCTCTAAACACATCTTATCATTCAAAAATAGGCTCCAACCCAAACTTTTAACCGAAGGTGTAAAGCTATCTTCCTCCAAATAAAGATTCCTATAAAAATAAAACATCTCCTAAACAATCAAATTAGAATCGCTAACAACCTACCAATCACTAGTCTTCAACTCCTTGGATTAAATAATTTAACCTTTTGCCAATTGGAAAAAAAAAAAATTTAAGAGTTACAATTCCCCACCCTCTTGACCCATTTAAATTCAATCTTCTGTCTCGAACACATTTAATCATTGAAAAGCAACTCATATCACTCATTGAGGGATGCTTTTCTCCTAAGATGATCATTAGGCAACACATCAAACTCCTTCATCCTAAGCCTACGAACCAAGCTCACCATGAGTTTCTAGTGGACAAACTAATGTCACCGCATCAGTTGAGTAGGTGTAGACCAAGAGATAAGAACATGTAATTCGTATGTGTGTAATATTCTTTATGCTTTTTGTGTAAGGCTATTTTTGTGATTATTTTTTTGTAATTGTATACCGCTAGGTGCTTTTGGGTGATGGGTGTCTATGTTGATTCACCCTTCCCTATTCGTTCTCTCTCTGTTCCTGCAGTCAACGGCTCCATAGAATATTCTGGTTGTCCTCAGCTAACAATACCAACATCAAAACAAACAATTTTGTGCTCAAGTTTTTTGGAACAGGGATCATCATTTACAGTTGGATCTTCACAGATATTGCCATAAAAAAGAGCCAAGGTATCCAGCATTGCCCAGGCAAAAATTTGACAACTAAGGCTACTCACAGGGACAGCCCAATTCTTCATACTACATAAATGAATTAATCAACTCAAGAACTGCTCTAGATCATTCCTCCTATTCCCAATCCTGGAATACTCGGGACATCGTCCTTTGTCAACTACTCATTTATTACCTATTCCATCTAAATAGTTTCCTACGCATACCAATAAAAGGGCAGCAATTATGTCTGACCATTGTCCACTAGAAAAATATTGAATATAATGAAATCACTGGTGTCAAATTTGGCAAATGTGCACACTCTTAACCCTGAATCTTCATTGCATTAACGTTAGTTCTCACCTTTGAATTCTAAAACCTTAATATGGTCAACCACACATAAGTTAGACAACTCCCTTCATGCCAACTCTAAAATCTTAGAAATCCATGCCAACCCATAGAAACAAAACTTGTACTTACCCCTTCCTTAAGATTCCATGACTTGCCTCTCTGGCTCTCATGGAATCAATTTTTTTCCTAAAATATTACAGATACTTCAAGTAGTAAATCCAAGAAACATCTTACATGCAACAGCATCTCATAGGCATGTTCACCAAAACAGGATTAAAATTAATAAAAATAATCTCAAAATGAAGATTACAGTAAGAAAAGAACAAACATATAACTTCGGCTCTTTATCACAGGAACATTTTCAAAATATGAGAAATGCCCATATCAGATATAACATGGCATGGTTATGTGTGTGGCGGCTGGTGGCCTTACGAAGTATAAATCCACATACTTCAAAAGCATGTTCACTTTCTCTCTGGTGCTTTTTTTTTCCCCCCCTGTAAATGGGCAAGACAAGACATCCCATGCATGTGTAAGCAGATTTACTTTACTCATAATATGATTTAGTTAAAAATGAATTCAGTGCTTGAAACATAAACCTGCACCAAACATTTGTACCTAGGTTCACATGACACGGACTGGAAGTTGATCTTAATTAGCAAACCCCCCATAAACTGAATATTACACTGCTCCATAATGTTAAGTAGCAATTGAAAATAAGAAACCAACAGGTAGATCATAAACAGCCATCACCAGAAAGTGTAAGGCATGTTAAATTCACTTCAAAATTTTTAGTTAACTGCATCTATCCATGATTTCTTGACAGTAAATTCTCAATAATCATTCATCCAATGACAACATCAAGAAATATCATAAATAGATCCTTAAATGCATACTTGCTTCGACAATCTGCACATTCCCTATTTGCTGGTTGCTTAAGAAGGTCCTCCAATATCTGCAGAGAAGTAGCAAGAAAATTAAATATGATTGGTGTATCATAAAAATAAAATGGACCAGCTAAATAATGAAATACATATGAAACTTTTAACAACTGAAGAAAATAAAATCCAGATGAACTAACATACAGATTGTAACAAATGAAATTTTTTATGAAAAACATTTAGTGTGTACACGACATTGCACTGACTCAGCTTCCAATCACAGCCTAATTAACCATAGCTTGAGCATATAGACACACCAGACATATAACTACTAACATCAGAGCCTATTTCAATGGGGACTGGAAAGCAACTCAAGAAATTGAGATACAAAGACTTCAGTATGACAAATAGGTGAAGCAGTTCTATATCAGCTTTTCTTTAACAGAATTTTCTTAACACTCCCACCAACACGACAATTATGCTTTAATTGTGCGCAAGCACGTGTATAAGGGGGTTAAAGTTAGGATTCAAATAGTTACCAAATAAGGAAACAAAGAATTTACTGAAAATTCAACAAAAAAAAAGGTGGGGAGAATAGAATCTACCATCAAAGCTAGCCCAATAGCCATCTTATGTTGCCACTCATCCATCTCAACCTCCTCCCCAATTCAACTATGCATAGTGTCAGGTGCTACATTCTTGTATCCATAACACACATAAAGGGCTTATTGGGCAACCTTGCATGGTTATATTGTTCATGTCAGATGGGTTGTGAAGGAACTTCAGTGAATTTGGAAGTGAATATAACATGCCCTACACTTCCATTCATAGGAATCATTTTAAATGTCGTTATGATGTTGTTGTGGATCCAGAAAGTTGCTTTGATAGCATTCTTGGGCTATGATCCATGATCATTACACCCATGATTGGTTATTTTTATGCAAACAAGAATGCAATAGAGAGATTACTTTTGAGGGAACACCAAGCGAGCGATCTAGCTCTCCTAGAATCCTTTTGGGTACTAAATTAGCACCCTAAGGAGAGCTCAAGGGCGAACTCTTGACATCCTCGAGGAGGGTCTTTAGCTTTCGTGTGGGATTGAGAACCCAATGGATGACTCATTGGAGAATGTAGTCACACATCACTCTTGGCACAAAGGTTGAGACTTACACTCATGTTGAATGTGTGATGCCCGGATTTTTTTTCATACCATTTTTTTTTTCACAATAAACAATAATAAACAAGCATCTGCCACATCACAAACTCTGATACCATATTAACATAACCCGACCCGAAGTGGGGTACCTGGTATTCAGTCTATTTCATACAACCATACCTAACAGCGGAAGTCAATATTAACATAACATTCCGAATACAAATTCTAGAGTACTATATATCTATCATACACATATACATCCCTACAACTCCACAAAATACCCCAGTAGATTTCACAAAACTCATTTCCCAACTCAAACACTAACCCTGTCTATCAAGGTACTAGCTCCCCTTCTATCTCGGAGCTCTATTTACTGATCTGTCACGATTCCCTGAAAACTTTAGATATCTGGGTGAGACACCTCTCAGTAAGTCGGAATAAATTATTTACAGTGTGTGGCACATGAGTTCAATTACATCATATTACATTCCATTTTAATAAATATACTAGCTAGGAAAATATATACAGATATGTACGCATAATCATATACATATGTTAAACATAGTTTCATAAGCTTTCATATCATTTTCATAATCATATACGTATACTTTCATTTCTCATTTCTTATTCGTATACTTTCACATCTCATGTCATATACATACTCTTTCTCTCTCATATCATATACGTACTTATTCATTCTCATACTATTTACGTACTTTCTCATTCCTCATAATCATATTCATATTTATATTCTTTCATTTCCCATATTCATTTTCACATTTCCTAGCCTGTGGGTGTCCACCAGCATATAGCACGTCATGTCTGTAACCCACAGTTGTACATTTCTCATATCAATTCACATTCTCCCATTTCTTATATTCATATTCACATTTCCAGCCCATGGGTGTCCACCAACATATAGCACGTCATGTCTGTAACCCATGGCTGTTCATTCCACTTTTCACTTTCATAACATTCCCTAACTCATGAGCATCCACCAATATATTTTACACGTCATGTCTGTAGCTCATGGCTGCCCAGAGGATATTCACATCATCATGTATTCACCCCAAATGAAAATGCTGTGCAACCCAAAGGTTGGATCTAATCGCGGTTGGCCTAACCGGTTAGATCAAAATAGTGCACATGTATGTAGTATGATTGGTCTGCCCACACCTGGTCCGAACTCTAGGGGACAACACAACCCTTCACATTGGCCCAATTGACTGCCACACCACACGCTATACAAGCCATGTGATTGCACTAACACAATGCTAGCAACGGTACCGTGCTTTCAGAATTACTCTGGTCCATCAGGGTTCTCATACCACATTTCAGTATTCACAATCCATTATATCAATATATCTCAACATGTCAGTATGGTTCACATCATTTCTATATCATTCTATCATTCCTGTGTAATTTTCATATCTATATAACACATCTCTCATCATTTCATTTAAACATATCTATATATATATCTCATTTTATCATTTCTCAATGAAAACATATCTTTATAACACATGTATCATTACCCAGTAAAATACACCTTTGTTTCACAATTCGTCATTTCTCATAAAATACTCATCAGTATATCACTTTCATCATTTCTCAGTAAAATACACATGTATATATATAACAATACTGGGTTTCTAATATTTTCACATCTGAGTAAAACATTTCCATACTATAACATAGTATCATTTCTCAGTACAAAAACACATTTCTCAATTTCTAACACTTTCCCAGTATAAATTTATTATATCAAAATTCCTCATGCCACACAATTTTTCACCTGATATTCATATTATAATTACCACGGTGAATATATCATAATCTCATTTTCACATATTTACTCAACCAATAGTTTTCAAAAATAACTGATATAATTTATTCCCCTTACCTGCTTACTGAGAGGCTTTCTAAAATCCCTAAATTCACCCCCGCGGCGTTCGGAACTCAAA
Organism: Malania oleifera; assembly: GCF_029873635.1. Classification (NCBI taxonomy): domain Eukaryota; kingdom Viridiplantae; phylum Streptophyta; class Magnoliopsida; order Santalales; family Ximeniaceae; genus Malania; species Malania oleifera. Next base: position 52,744,197 of record NC_080422.1, on the reverse strand, counting down.
ACCCTGAAATCACATTTTCCCCAATTCAATTAACTCAACCCCAGAATTACAATTATTTTAACATTTCATAGGCCCACACACTTCCAATACTAATTAAACTTTAAAAATTATTAATGGATATAATTTCACTATCCTTACGCTAGTCTTGGAGTGGTGCCTAGGAAACCCAAATTAAAAATATGGTCAGATCAAAATGATGAGGATTGGAGCTAGGACCCCGTGGTGGTGTCCAATTGTTGATTTGGTTAGAGATTTAAGGAAAAATTGAGGAGAGAGAGAGAGATTACCTTATCCCAAGAGTGGTGCCTACGACGCTCCTACAACAAATCCACTCTGGTTAAAATGTCGGTGGCGGAGAATGGAACCCAAGAGTATTTTCCGTTCTCCGATCAGCGCACGTTTGGCCGAGGAAATTGAGGAGAGAGAGAGACGAGAGACGGAGACGTGAGGAGAGAGAGAGAGATGGCACATCACAGGAGGGGGGGCTCTGCCTCTGATTTCATTTCCTAACTAATTCATTCCTGATTCTTCAGGAAGGAATAATATATATATATTATATTATATTATAATATTATTATATTATATTATATTATTTAATTAATAATAATAATTTAATTAATTATTTTATTTTTTTACTTTTCCGGGTCTTCACATCCTCCCCTCCTTATAAAATTTCGTCCTCGAAATTTGCTAACTTTCACTTATCACACCCTCCTCTGAGAATCACTGAAATATTTATCCGACTCTAAGAAGAGCCGGCAGCCACCCACATAGCGGCCCCATCCCAAATTTATTAATAACTTTCACTTGTAACGGAGGAATACCGTGGTTAAAATAGAGATTACAATCAATCACATAAAAGAAAACTCTCTCAAAACCATTCATAATCAAAACTAAAAACACCAACTACTCTACCTTGTACAAAACAATAAACAGACATTGTCATTTACTTTTACTCTTACTACCTAAACTCTAAGCTCCACTGAACAGGTGTGGATATTGCTAGTGCGTCTTATCTTCCAATTCCCATGAAACTTCTTCAATTGCGTGGTTGCGTCACAACACTTTTACCAATGGAATCCTTTTGTGCGTAACTCATGTTCCTTCCAATCTAGAATCTGCACTGGCACCTCTTCATATGTCAGAGTATCCTTAAGCTCTAATGCCACATAGCTGATTACATGTGAGGGATCAGGGACGTATTTCCTCAACATCGATACATGGAATACATCATGAACTCTGGACAGCACCGGTGGTAATGCTAACCTATAGGCAACTGGACCCACTCTTTCCAATATCTCAAATGGTCCAATAAACCTAGAGCTCAGCTTACCCTTTTTTTCCAAATCTTATAATTCCTTTCATCGGTGCAACTTTCAATAATACATGATCCCCCACATCAAACTCTAACTCTCGCCGGCGAGTATCTACATAAATTTTCTACCGACTCTGAGCTGCTTTGATTTTGTCTCTAATGAATCTAACTTTATCATGAGTCTGTTGTACCAGTTCTGGCAACAAAATCTATCTTTCCCCAATCTCATCCCAGTATAATAGAGATCGGCATCTCCTACCATATAACACCTCATATGGTGTCATCCCAATGCTAGCCTGATAGCTGTTATTATAAGCAAACTCGACCAATGGCACAAACTATATCCAATTGCCCCCGAAGTCCAGCACACATGCTCGTAGTATATCCTCCAGAACCTGAATTGTCCTCTCCATCTGGCCATCTGTCTGAGGATGAAATATTGTGTCGAACGTCAATTGAGAACCCATGGCCCTCTGCAAACTCCTCCAAAACTGAGGTGTAAACCGTGGGTCTCGGTCTGAAACTATGGACACTGGCACGCCATGGAGACTAACTATCTCCTGTACATATAACTCTGCCAGTCTGCTCATAGAGTAGTTAACTCTAATAGGAAGGAAATGGGCAGTCTTCGTCAAACGATCTACGACTACCTAGATGGCATCCTATCCACACAATGCCGGCAGTAATCCTGTAACAAAATCCATCGATATATGCTCTCACTTCCACTCGGGGATGTGGAGTGGCTGCAATGATCCCGCCGGTCTCTAATGCTCAGCTTTCACCTTCAGACATGTCAAACACTGCTCTACATACTCAGCTATCTCTTTCTTCATGTTGCTCCACCAAAATGACTGCCGAAAATCTCTATACATTTTAGTGCTTCCCGGGTGCACTATATAAAGGGATCGGTGCGTTTCCTCCAAGATAATCCTTTTAATCTCAAGGTCGGCAAGTACACACAGCCTGGTTCGAAACCTCAAGGCTCCATCATCTGAGATACTGAACTCTGCTCCTTGTCCATTTTGCACTTTATCCATAATCTCTACTAACTCTGCATCACTCCTCTGAGCAGCTTTAATTCTTTCTTACAAGGTGGCTTGTAATACTAGATTAGCGATGAACGCCTAGTGATTACCCTCTAGAAGCTCCACCCCAAGTCTTTCCAGATCCATTCTAATCTGATGCTGCACCACCATTGCTGATACTGTTGATCCCACTGATTTTCGGCTCAAAGCATCAGTTACCACTTTAGCTTTTCCAGAGTGGTAACTGATGGTGCAGTCGTAATCTTTTATTAGTTCCAATCATCCCCTCTGCCTCATGTTTAATTCTTTCTGTATGAAGTATTACAGACTCTTATGATCGGCGAAAATCTCACACCTACCCCCATATAGATAGTGTCTCCAAATTTTCAGCACGCAAACCACCACTGCTAACTCTAGATCATGGGTAAGGTAATTTTTCTCATATTCTTTCGGCTGTCAGGAAGCATATGCTATAACTCTCCCCAACTACATTAGAACACATCCGAGCCCTTTGTGTGACGCATCACTGTAAATTACGAAACCCTTTTTTCCTGAAGAAATCGTCAAAACCGGTGCAGTGATGAGCCGCTGCTTTAACTCCTGAAAGCTCCGTTCACATTCGTCGGTCCATTCAAATTTCACACCTTTCCTGGTCAATCTCATCAAAGGACCCAACAATTTAGAGAAGCCCTCAACGAATTTGCAGTAGTACCCAGCCAATCCCAAGAAACTTCTAATTTCCTACACACTTTCCGGTCTTTTCCAATCCACTACTGCCTCAATCTTGCTTGGATCAACCGTAATGCCACCCCTGGACACCACGTGTCCAAGGAAAGTAACTTGTTCCAACCAGAATTCACACTTTCTGAACTTTGCATACAACTTCTTTTCCCTCAGCACCTAAAGCACTATTCTCAAATGTTCCTCGTGCTCACAGGGCTCTTTGAATACACCAAAATATCATCTATAAAAACTACTACAAACTGATCTAGGTACTGATGAAAGACCTGTTCATTAGGTCCATAAACACAGCAGGAGCGTTTGTCAGACCAAATGGTATAACTAGAAACTCATAGTGGTCATACCTGGTTCTAAACGCTGTCTTCGAAACATCTTATGCTCTAACCCTTACCTGATGGTACCCAAATCGCAAATCTATCTTCAAGAATGTCTGTCCCCTGTAACTGATCAAACAGATCATCGATACGGGGAAGCAAGTACTTATTCTTGATAGTCACTTTATTAATTTCTCTGTAATCGATACACATTCTCATCGACCCATTCTTCTTCCTCGCAAACAATACCGGCGCTCCGCAGGGCAACACGCTAGGCTGAATAAACCCCTTATCCAACTGTTCCTTCAACTCATTTAGTTCTGCCGCTGCCATTCTGTACGGAGCTTTAGAAATCGACGCTATCCCCGGAACTAGATTAATAACAAATTCTACCTTATGATCAGGAGGTAATCTCGGAAAATCCTCGGGAAATATATTAGGAAAATCCCTCACTACCGGGATATCCTCTATTCTCAACTCCCCTTCTGATACTTCCTTCACACAAGCCAAATATCCCTAACAATCCTCTAACAACAACTTCCTCGCCTGAATGGCGGATAACAACTGTGGTGGGGTGCGCACACATGACCCCACAAATCTGTACTCCTGTCCTCCTGGAGGTCTGAATACTACCTCTCTCTGATAACAATTTATACTGGCGTAGTTAGCAGCTAGCCAGTCCATTCCCAAAATTACCTCAAACTCATGCATATCTAAAATTACCAAGTCAGCTGGTAAAGATACTACCTCTCTCTGCTATACCGTCATATGTCCCCAAGTCAAATGCAAAAACTTCGCTGCCTTCGCATTTCTAACAGTAGCGGGGAAGTACCGCTCGGAAAAGATCTCCCTGAAGCAGTTTCACGTCATCGCTACAGGGTCAGGTCTCTGCTCCTCTAACAGTCTCACTGATCTCCACCAGCTTTTTACTTCCCCAATCAACTTGAATGCAGCAAAGGATACTTTCTGCTCCTCAGTACAAGGGAGCACTACCAATATGTCCTCTATATCCTAGACTCAATTTTCAACTAAAAATGGGTCAGCTCCTCCAGAGAACGACGGGGGTCTCATGCGCGTGAACTGCTCAATCGTGCCGCTTTGCTCCCCTAAACCCTTGGCCATCTCTGCCATCACCTACTGGGTGACGCTACGTAACACTGCATCGGGGTCTCTGCTGCCCATATTGGAAGGTCCTACCCCATCACCTCCAACATTCGTGTTATTGTTCTCAGGGTCCATCCTGCAAAGGGAACAACCAGTCTCAGAACTCAGTTACTATCACGCAATCAGTACCCTCATCGGACTATAACTCATAAAATATCATTTTATAACCATTCATCTTATCATCCTCAATCCCAATTTAGGATTCAGTTCTACCATCCAAAAACAAAACCCAACGATAGTTTACTATGATTTTCCTAAAGTTGTCACCCCAAGAAAGTCACAGAAACAACCACGGAACTCCTGCCTCCAGGCCGCAAGATAGAACCCTAAATTCCCAATCTCCTCCTCTAATAATCACTAACCCATATCTCAATCTACCCATCTCTTATCCTCCTCACAATCCATTCCTATACTCTGATATTGTATTTCGCTGTTTACTAAAGTCTGCAGAACCTAGCAACCAAGGCTCTGATACAAAACTGTGACGCCCTGATTTTTTTTCATACCAATTTTTTTTTCACAATAAACAAGCATCTACCACATCACAAACTCTGATGCCATATTAACATAACTCGACCCAAAGTGGGGTACCGGGTATTCAGTCTATTACATACAACCATACCTAACAGCGGAAGTCAATATTACCATACCATTCCGAATACAAATTCCAAAGTACTATATATCTATCATACACATATACATCCCTACGACTCCACAAAATATCCCAGTAGATTTCACAAAACTCATTTCCCAACTCAAACACTTACCCTATCTATCAGGGTACCAGCTCCCCTTCTATCTCGGAGCTTTGTCTACTGGTCTGTCACGATTCCCTGAAAAGTTTAGATATCTGGGTGAGACACCTCTCAGTAAGTCGGAATAAATTATTTACAGTGTGTGGCACATGAATTCAACTACATCATATTACATTCCATTTTAATAAATATACTAGCTAGGAAAATATATACAAATATGTACTCATAATCATATACATATGTAAAACATAGTTTCATAAGCTTTCATATCATTTTCATAATCATATACGTATACTTTCATTTCTCATTTCTTATTCGTATACTTTCACATCTCATGTCATATACATACTCTTTCTCTTTCATATCATATACGTACTTATTCATTCTCATACTATTTACGTACTTTCTCTTTCCTCATAATCATATTCATATCTATATTCTTTCATTTCCCATATTCATTTTCACATTTCCTAGCCTGTGGGTGTCCACTAGCATATAGCACATCATGTTTGTAACCCACAGCTGTACATTTTGATTACGCGTCTAAATCGCATAATAAGGTGTTTAAAATCATGCATTAAAGATTATATTTTTTATTAAACATCTAATTATGTTCAATCTTTTAACATTGCGCTCAATTTATAATAATTATTTTTTATTCAATAATTTACAGACTTTTTTGTATTTTACTATTGTAGGATAATTTTTTGACGTTAAAACTAAAATTAAAGCATACGTGAGTGTTAAATGAGATTACGCGTCAAAGATAATTTTCGGAAGCCGAGCCGTGTTCGTGGAGAGCCGGGGTATTTATTTTTTGATGATAAAAAAAAAATCGAGCAACCAATGAGAGGAACTTTGGGAGATGGATACACAGCATAGGGCTCGGCCAAGGAAGCAAAATAAAGTGTAGTAGGCACGTGAGCAACAGCACATGGGAGCAGTGTATTCGGCCAGCAGCAAAGGAGTAATTGCATTGGGCCATAAAGTAGGCTGGGCCAGCAAAATATTCGAGGAAGTAAGGAAGCAAAATATTAGAATGAAGGTTCTGGAAGTTGGTGCAGCCCGTGGGAAATTGAAGAGGTGGCCGTGTGTGCGCCGGGTTCATGGGGCAGCCAAATACACTACAAAAGACCAGCGGGGCTTCAAAATGCAAATAAAGTTGGGCTGTGATGTGACCCACGCATGCAGCCCATGCGTGAGGCGGCTAGGGTTCTTTTAGGTTTTGGAGGAATTATTTTCTTTTGGGGGGGGCTTTGGCCTGGGAGGCCATGTGCACAGAGGGCAGCAGCAGCAGCTTGCTGCCTGTGGGAACCCGAGAGCAGCTCCATTCTTCAACTTCACGGCACCTTCTCTTTCCTTCTCTTTTCTTCTCTTCTCTTTTTCTCCTCTTGTTATCTCTTCTCTCATCTCTTTACCTCTCTCTCTTCTCTCATCTTTCTCTCTTTTTACTGCTGTGTGTGCACCGACCACAAGAAGAAAAAACAAAACACAGCAGCTTAAAGCAGCTGTGTGCAGAGGACTTTCGGCTACTCTCTCTCTCTCTCTCACGGCTACTCTCCCATTCTCTCTCTCTTTGTCCCATCTTCTCACTGTCTCTCAGATCTCTCTTTTCTCTTTCTCTCTCTCATCTCTCCTACTTTACACTTAGTTTTCTTACTTTATTTTTCTAGTTTAAAGTTCTTTTTTTTTTTTTTTGGTCATAAACAATATCTCTTAATTAAATTTTCTTTATTGAAGTCTTTTAATGTTAAATTTATTTTCTTTAATAGTATTAATCTTCAGTTTGTTTTTTTATTTCTTGCTTGAATTAATTATTGCCTTTAGTTCGTTTGGGATTATTTACTTTAATTTGTTTTTTATTTAAACAATTTTTCTTTGATTCAAATAATTTCTTTGGTATGTTATTGATGAAGTTAGTATTTGCGTGCGTTAATTCTGTTAGAACTTAATTTTTTCTGATCTCCGTATTAAAACTGGTATCTTTATTTAGTTGAATTTCCATTATTGTTTAGCTTAGTTGGCTTTTATTTAGTTGAATGGTTGTAGGTTTATTTCTTTCGTTATCCAGGACTTGAGTCTGGTTTTTATTCAGTTATTTTATGAGTGTTAAATTTTTAGTTAGAGTTTAATCTCGTCACAAAATCTCAAACATCCCAGGAAACCGAATTTGAACCGTGTTCAGTAAAAATTTCTTTTCTAATTTTCTTTGGGATTACATGAAGTCTAGAATTAAACTACATTCCCTGAGGAGGCGATCTGGCCCTTGGGCTAATTATAACACGACTGAACTCCTATACTTGGGATAGCTTTCGCACTACTTATTTTTCGAGTGAGTCACATTTCCCATATCAATTCACATTCTCCCATTTCTTATATTCATATTCACATTTTCCAGCCCATGGGTGTCCACCAGCATATAGCACATCATGTCTATAACCCATGACTGTTCATTCCACTTTTCACTTTTATAACATTCCCTAGCTCATGAGCATCCACCAATATATTTTACACGTCATGTCTGTAGCTCATGACTGCCCTGAGGATATTCACATCGTCATGTATTCACCCCACATGACCGGGTTGTGCGGCCCGAAGGCTGGATCTAACCGCGGTTGACCTACCCGGTTAGATCAAAACAGTGAACATGTCTGTAGTACGATTGGCCTGCCCACACCTGGTCCGGACTCCATGGGACAACACAACCCTTCACACTAGCCCAATCGACTGCCACGCCACGCGCTATACAAGACGTGTGGTTGCACTAACACAATGCTAGCAATGGTACCATGCTCTTAGAATTATTCTGGTCCATCGGGGTTCTCATTTCCAAATTCAGCATTCACAGTCCATTATATCAATATATCTCAACATGTTAGTATAGTTCACATCATTTCTGTATCATTCTATCATTCCTGTGTAATTTTCATCATTTCTACACAATTCTCATCTCATACCAGTATATTTCATTTCGCATATCTGTATAACACGTCTCTCATCATTTCATTTAAACATATCAATATATATCCCATTTTATCATTTCTCAATGAAAACATATTTGTATAACACATTTATCATTACCCAATAAAATACACCTCTATTTCACAATTCGTTGATGTCAATAATGTAAAATACTCCTCTATTTCATAATAAATTTATACTGAAAAATTGTTGGTCACTCTCTCCCCTTTTGTCATGTTAGTCACTCTAATAGGCCTTAATGTTCTTTATCTTGCACTTTGTAGGTTCATGGAATTGCCACTAACCTTTTTTACCTAGGTGTGATTAAGTTTACTAATTATTATAGATTAATTGTTCTCTAGCTAATTCTAGGGTACAAGGGACCAATGGTCTCTAGTATATGTTTTAGAGTTGTGTTCGGGAGTTCGGTTATGTGAGGGGAAGGTACTAGCAGCCCCTACACACCCATCCTTTCGAATGGTACGATGATATGTTTGAGATGTTCTAACATTAATCAAGACCGGTCTTTGAATCTTTGTTAAGTTAGGTTCTTTTTCCTTTACATATTGTTCCACCTCACAACCATCGGACAACCTATTAGTGTTGTGAGGCTTCCTCACCTCAAGAACCACTCAAAGATCAATAACATGTTCTTTGGGGATCCATTGTTAGATTTATTAATATTTTACGGGGTTTCAAACATTCAATCCCTTCTCATATAAGATAATAAACCAAGCGCCAATCCACGCAAGTTAAACCTCAGCATAAGGCCCATATACATCATTGAATCTATGCACACATTCTAAATCAACACATGCTTCAAAGTGAACAATCAATGCGATAATTCCCACTGCATTTTGACCTAAATCACTTTATAATTCATATATTGATAATAGCGCGCAAAATATGGGATCAGGGGACACCAAGGTTTGGGATTTTGCATTTTTTTGACTCGTGTGTTCAAACAAAGATGAAAACCCACTCAAAACACTTGGAAAACCCTAGGATTGAAATAAAAACCTCTTCTGATAATTTTCAATGTTTTTCAAGATTTGTCTGCAATTTTTATGAATTTTTATTAATTTATAACGGTGAAGAACACAAGAAAATATGAGAAAAATTATAAAAATATATTTGAAAGGAATAAAAAATACCTAACTATTTTAAAAGAGATTCCTAAAATTATTGAATAGAAAATTAGAAAAAAAATCAAAAGAAAATGTTTTTTACAATTAGGGACAACCCAATTAAAAGAAATATATATATATATATAACATTTTAAAAATAAAGTAGAAATTTTTCTAGGCTGCCCCCTATTTTTTCATATTTTGTTTGGCAATTGAAAAGTATTTGTTATCAATTTTTAAAAATTTAAAAATATTATTAAATGAAATGAATAAGCAAATTAAAATAAAAAAATAAAAAAACAGCCGGACTGGCATGCACAGCGCATGCAAGGGGGGTGCCGGCTAGAGATCTTCTTTAGTCTTCTCCTTTGATGAGACACCAGAGAAGATGTTGGAACCCTATCAACTTAAAATCATCATACCTCCTTCAATTTGAACTCCAAATTGGGCGCTGTTTTTTTTTTTTTTTTTTCTCCATTTAACTTCTCTTGACCCCAAGAATCTTTTCCAACCAAAAAATTGTCCAAAAACTCACAAAAATCAACCTATATTAAGCGTGGCTGGCCTTTGCCAGTGACCATGACGACGATCGGATTTTGGGCGTTTTGTGGGTTTTCTGACCTGTCTTCCACCTATTTAGACCATAGGACTCGTTTTTAACCTATTCTCTACCCTTAGGACATGCCATGCACGTAAAAACACATTCTTTCCAAACTCTACTCTCCTCTCCCTTTTTTCAACCAAGGAAGTTCTGATAAGCTCTCTCTGTTGTCTCTCTCCTTAAAACCCCTAAAAATCAATTATTTTACATAACCAAGACTTCATGGTAGAGAAAATTAGAGCTTTAAGACATAAAAATTCGAGCTTTCAATAAAACCAAGCCAAGCCCTAACTTTAAGCAATCTTACCTTCTCCCTTGTTGGATCATCATCTTCGGCCACAATACCGATTTTAGACATACAAAATGTTGGATTTTAATTAGAAAACAAGATTAGTGGACCTACCTTGTATCTCGGTGCTTTGAATCTTTTGGAAATCCCACATTTTTGCGCATCAGTTTCTCCGATTCCAATAGTCTCCTTCTTCCTTTCTTCCTTTCTCTCTTCCCTCTCCCTAGCTGGGGTGTGCAACCCTCCTTTGTGCTCAACGCATTTCCTTTGCCTCCAATCACCCCCTTTCCTTGAACCTTAAGTTCATTTAAATAGGGCAAGGCTAGGGCTTTCTTCTTTCTCCTCTTCCAAAAATGCTCCTCAACTTAAAAGAAGCTTACTTTGGCATCCAACAGGGATGTTTGGGCCCTCTTTTTCCCTATACTTGTCCAATTTTGAAGGTGCACCCTGTGTTTATGTTAGTTGCCTCACCCCATTCAATGTTAATAATGAAGAACACCATTGTACACTTCATAATCTAACACGTGAAGTTGGAAAGATCGTCTAGAGAGCTCACATCATCAAGGTGACAATGGAATGAGCTCTTAATGAAGTAGAAGGGCTTTAATGATAGAAGTCAGCTAGATGTTAGTGGCAGACATGCATCCTTCCATGCATAAAGTTGAAGGGTGCTTAGCATCAAAGGCTACAAGGACGTCAACCGCATAAGTAGGGGAGAATGTCACAAGCCAAGCTTGATTATGGCCTAATGCTTGTTTGTGACTGCTTGTCTTGTGCACATTGGGTGGGTAGCATCATGTTAAAACTAGTGTAAGGTTTATTCTTTACTAAAGTAATGGCCTTAGAGAAAAAAGGGAGTATGATCGCTTGGTCATATTGATGTTTCGAAAGGTTTGTAGAATTCATTAGCAATTGTAAATGTATTTAGCCTACTTGCCTATGGAAGTGTAATAAGATTAATTGCATTGCTTTTTAATGCTTATTCCTTGACTTTTGTGTTCACTTTATGTTTGGTTACCGCTTATGGTATATATTGTATTCAATGCTTGTAAACATGTTCTTTTGGTGAGTTTGTAGTTTAACTAGCTAGTTGGCCAAGCTTGTGTGCTACAACTAGTGCAATATGGCCCTTCATGATGTGAAGTTTTAGCATGTGTGAACCAAACTTGATGGTAAAGGTTTTAGGCATTGAAAGACATTAGGTGCTGTGAGTCACGGGGCATTAAAGCCAGAAGGAACCACCCTTGCCTTAATTTGCCTAAAACACAATGGAGTCATACCCGTGCGAGAATAAAACCACACAAAGTCTAGTCTAGCCGCACGCATCCTCATTTATGAAAACACTCTAATATCCACTTTAGTAGTCAAGTCTCATGTCACGATAACCCATCGTCCCAAATGAGATGGACACGAAGGAACCATGATTTGAATACTAAGCGTGTTAAAATCACATTCTACTAGCACTAGGGCTAACTATCATCCTCACAGAACAATCCTCATGTAAGTATACTTGCCACCTACCACCTACTAGTTGGACCTGAGGGTAGTGACAACATACACTACTCAAGTCATATATACAAAGTATCAACACCCCTAAATAGTCCAAGTGGTTTTGAGATGATGCCAAGAGAATACCTAAGGGCCAACTTGAGTGTGAGTCTCAACGTTTGGGTCGGGAGTGATGCACAACTTCATTCTCTAATGAGTCGTCCATGGAGCTTTCAATCCCACATAGAAGCCCAAGAGACCCCTTAAGGATGTCAAAAGCCCACCCTTGATCTCTCCATAGGGTGCTCACTTAGTAACTAAAAGGGATATTGGGGTCGGTAGGCCGCTCACTTGGTGTTCTCCCAAAAGTAATCTCTCTTTCGCACTATCATTCATGTGCAAGTAACCGTGGATCTAATGATCATGCATCACAGCTCAAGAATGCCACCAAGGCAATTGTCTAGAATCTAGATCCACAACACGTCACAACGATATTGAAAAAACATCCAATGATTTCTCTATAATTGAATTCATGTTAACCGAAGTTCCTTCCCCAACCCATCCGACATGAACACCGTAACCATTCAAGGTTGCCTAACAAGCCCTTTGACATGTGTCGTAGATACAAGAATTAGCACCATGACATCTTACCACTCTCCACCTTATCAACATCCTCATTGATTAGCACGCACATTTTTCTTTTGCTGAACTTCTGTAACCCCAAGTAAGAACTCTTAGACCAACTGAGCTCTTGTAACCCATTATTACACGACACACTAATTTGTATCTTCCAAAAGTAGCACAAAGCACAAATTCTATTCTTATGAGCCTCGTGGAACACATTCTTGAACACAAAGTGCTCTAGCAAACTCTGACCATACTGACATTCAACTTCCTTTGAAAACCACTCTTTGATCTTTGATTTCTCAATGAGATCACCATGTCCAAGAACATTGCTCAACCTTTCTAGTCATCACCCATCCTTATTACAACATGTTCCACAGATAGAAAACATACCTCCTAGAACTCTACCTCAATAATCCTTGATATAGATTCGCATTTCTTCTTGTCCTTTGAAACCCAAACTCCCTTACCAGAAGGAGAAGATTCATCTTTTGATTTATTGATGCAAAACCCTTCCCAAAGCTGATCCAACTCTTGAAATTAATTGAGACCCACACCACTTAAGCACCAAGGAATATCTCAATTTGTGGTCGAGAATCCATCTCAATTTGCTTTTGATACACTAATCTAATACCATAACCTGGAGGTTGATGCACAACTTCCTTTTAGGTGCAAGGAGTTCCATTCTAAAATCGTTATTCTACCAATATTATATCGATGGCCTCATTGTTTTCCTTCCACTTTTCCATCACTGGTAGATAAGGTTCCCACACCAACTACACCGTTAAGGCTCATTCCCAAAATTATACTTCAAGAATAATTTCACATCCCAAAGGCTTTCTAAATCTAACAATCTCACAATTTTAGGGCTACCATGCCAAGTACAATGCCAAAGCTTGTTTTTGGCATTCCATCCCAAGGATTTCCAAGGAGAGACCTAGGTGTGTTAGATTTCAACTGTTACGGGGCGACAGATTTTCAAGGCCACATGGAACATCCCTTGCCTTGGTCTACCTAAAATGTGATAGAGTCATGCCTATGCAGCGGCTAGACCACACCAAGTTTATTCTAGTTGGAGCTAAGGGAAGTGATACCATTCACCTCTCAATCATACAAAGGATCAATGATCATTTTAGTGTATCCATTGTCCTCATGAACCACATAGTCTAGAAGTCGATTATTCATTCTAGACAAGAGCCAAATAAATGCTCAAATTCACTTTTCAAATCCTCAGGGCTTAATAGTTTAGCTCCCACCTCAAGTGCCAACACTCATTATTGGTTTCAATCTTCTGCATCCTCTGACATTCAATTATCAAACCAAGAAGGCACTCAACATTTCAAATTTCAATTGCCATCTGACACTAGTCTTAATCATAGCCCTCCATGGCTAATTTCTAATAACACTACCCTTTGGCTTTCCAATGCTCCAACTCAAATCTTTCCATATAAACGGATTAACTTTTAGCCAAGTTGTGTTAGAAGTCACCTGCACAACAACAACAAACACAAAAGGACCTCTAGCCACAACAACTTATGTGCCCCTTGGCGACATGGATCAAATGCCCCCTAGCCACAATGGCTCATGTGCCCCTTGGCGACATGGCTCAAATGCCCTTTGGCAAACCGCACCATGTTGCTTTTTGACACAAGTAAAGATAAGGCTCACATGCTAACAACGTATAAGCGCTTAATCGTTAATTCCATAAATGTAGTTTTCAATTGTGTTTCCATTGGAATTCGAATCACAAGGACCTTATAGGATTCCAATAAAGTCCTCCAAGCAACATGCATGGTTCCCTTCAAATCCACAACCCACTAGGTTATTTTGTCATTGTCACCACTATGACCAACATAGAGCCACACATATGTGGCTTGAGGATTATCTATCCCTAGGCTTTCACAACTCTTTCTTTCTCATAAATCCAAGAATCTCACTGCTCTTTACAAGTTTAAACTTAACAAGTTCAATGAAAGACACCCTTGGTGATATCCCAACATCCATCCCCTTCCATTAGATCCAAGAATATCACCTCTGCCTATGGAACAAGGACACCACAAAGTCTCAATGGATCATCATTTTAGTTCCAAACTCAACCGCTAACCAAAATAGGAGAAATTCCATAATGTGGCCACAGTACTTGCCTCAAGTGCACAAGGTATTCTCATCATCTTAATTTTGACAAATCAACCCTTATCCCCCCATCAAGGGTATAGAGTACAATCAAGCATCCTGATTTTCACAAGATAGTCTTTTGTGTGGCCACAATACTTGCCTCAGATAGCCATGTTGCTGTCTTAGGATCATTACCCAGGTTGCTGTCTTTGTCTAGCCAATTTATTCCCAGTATAAATTTATTATTTCAAAATTCCTTATGCCACACAATTTTTCACCTGATATTCATATTATAATTATCACAATGAATATATCATAATCTCATTCTCGCATATTTACTCAACCAGTAGTTTTCAAAAATAACTGTCATGATTTATTCCCCTTACTTGCTTACTAAAAGGCTTGCTAAAATCCCTAAATCCACACCTGAGGCGTTCGGAACTCAAAACCATGAAATCACATTTTCCCCAATTCAATTAACTCAGCCCCAGAATTACAATTATTTTAACATTTCCTAGGCCCACACACTCCCAATACTAATTAAACTTTAAAAATTATTAATGGGTATAATTCCACTATCCTTACCCTAGTCTTGAAGTGGCGCCTAGGAAACCCAAATTAAAAATCTGCTCCGATCAAAATAACAAGGATCGAAGCTAGGACCCCGTGGTGGTGTCCGATTGTCGATTTGACTAAAGATTTAAGGAAAAATTGAGAAAGAGAGAGAGAGAGAGAGATTACCTTATCCCAGGAGTGGTGCCTACGACGCTCCTACGACAAATCCACTCTAGTTAAAATGTCGATGGTGGAGAATGGAACACAGAGGTATTTTCCGTTCTCCAATCGGCGCACGTTTGGCCGAGAAAATCGAGAAGAGAGAGAGAGACGGAGACGTGAGGAGAGAGAAAGAGATGGCGCAGCATAGGAGCGGGGGTTCTGCCTCTGATTTCATTTCCTAACTAATATCACGAAGGAATGATATATGCGTATATATAATATTATAATATTATTATATTATATTATTTAATTAATAATTATTATTTAATTAATAAATTAATAAATGAAATAATTTTTTTTTTTTTTTTACTTTTCCGAGTCTTCACAGATTGGGTATACTCTTAGGTGTTGCAGTCTCAATCTCATACCCAATTAGGCTATTGAGAGGCGTTGATCCTTTGTATATCTGAATCGAGTAGTGTATGGAATCACTTCCCTTAGCTCTGTTTGGATTGAACTTGGGGTGGTCATGGCACTGCATGGGCGTGACAACATCACATTTTATGCAAATCAAGGCAAGGGAGGTTCCTTGTGGCCTTGGAAATCTACCACCTTGTGACAATTAGTATCAAAGCAAGTCTCCCCTTTTAAAGCTAAAACGAGATTGACGCTGTGGGCATCAAGTCTATTTTGGGAATCCAATAAATGGCATTAAGTGGGGAAAGGATCAATCTACCTTTTAAATGTGTGTTGGTCCCTCTCTCCACTTTTGTCATGTGGCACATTGAGTTAATAAGGCCTATTAACTGTTCATAATAAATTTATACTGAAAAATCCACCAGACAAAGACAGCAACCTGGCTATCTCCGGGATTTCCATTGCTGACTTGTTACTTCTCTAGCAGTGCCACATGGTTCTCCTGTTGTACAGGAAATGGTTGAAGGTAAATCTCATTCCCTTTCCTATGTCCTCAATTATGATAACATGTCCCCGGCTTACCGTAGTTTCAGCTTAGCCATCACCATGGAACCCGAGCCCACCTCTTTTGCCACAGCCACCCAGCATCCTCATTGGCAAATGGCTATGCAGAATTAGCTAATAGGCCTTGAAGACAACAGCACTTGGGAGTTTACTGCATTACTCAAAGGCAAAAAGGTCGTGGGATGCAAATGGGTGTTCAAAACAAAATACAAAATGGATGGTACCATTAAAAGACACAAGGCATGCCTCATAGCAAAGGGATGTACACAGAAGGAAGGGGAAAATTACTTCGAGACTTTTTCCCCGGTTGCAAAAATGTCTACCATCCACTGCCTATTGGCCACTGCCGCCTCTAAAGGTTGGTCCCTCTACCATCTCGACGTCAATAATGCTTTCCTCTATGGTGATTTGGAAGAGGAAATCTACATGTCATTACCACCGGGATATGGTAGAGAGGGGGACAATCGTGTATGCAAGCTAAAAAAAGTCCCTTTATGGTTTGAAACAAGCTTCAAGCCAATGGAATCACAAGTTAACTTCGGTTATCACCAAAATTGGGTTCACACAATCCAAAGCCGACTACTCACCGTTTTTCAAAAGAAAAAATACTTCTTTCACTGTCATGATTGTTTATGTTGATGACATGGTGATAGGAAGAGATAATGAGATCGATATTCAACACTCGAAAGAGGATCTTGAAAAACACTTCAAATTGAAACACTTTGGGAAGTTGAAATTTTTTTCTAGGGATAGAGATAGCCCGCTGCTCAAAAGGGATTTCCATATGCTAAAGAAAATACGCATTAGAAATCTTACAAGAATGTGGGTTAATTGGAGCAAAATCCATTCAATTTCCAATGGAACAAAATTTGAAGCTTAACGAGGAAGAAGGACCTGAACTTGCTGATCTAAAAGAGTACAAAAGATTAATTGGCTAATTGTTATATTTAACGATCACAACCTGTTCAATTATTTTGCGATAATCAAGCTGCCATTTATATTGCATCCAATCCCATGTACATGAAAGAACGAAGCATATCGAGATTGACTGCCACATTGTTCAGGAAAGGATTCAAGAAGGTTTATTGAAACTATTTCACATTTCTACAAATTTACAAGTTGCTGATATTTTATCCAAGGCAGTCCGTTCTAGACAATTTCATCATTTACTGAACAAGATGGGAATCCACTCTATAGCTTCTCCATCTTGAGGGGGAGTATTAAGGAAACCAGAGGGAAATCAGGAGGAAAATCAGGATGCATTAAATGTGGGTCAGAGCTTGCTGATTTTATGGAGCTGATTTTCAGCAAAGCTGGAGGAGCAGCTTGCTGTTTTTCTGGAGCTGATTTTCGGCAAAGCTGGTTTCTGGATCTAACTGCTGATTTTATGTCTTAACCTTGCTGATTTTATGTCTTAGCTTTTGTATATATTAGGAGAAGACATCTTGTAATTTAAATTCAATCAATAAGAATTCATTGGTAACCAAATTGGTTGCCATCACCAAATATTCCTTTTTTCCCACAATAGAGCCCAAGACATTCAGCCACTAGGATGGATGTTTTACACAAACTTGTCAACACTGAACACACTATATGCTCTTTGTGCTCCCCCTTCCATCATTGATGACCTGATTATCGATTTTAGAAGTTGCTCCCCGGCTCTCAATGCCTAAAATGTTTTTCTCTCATAGCATAGTCTTAGCCTAGGGGTTTATGGTTGAATTCTAATTTTGTCAAACATTTTTTTCATCTCTATGATAATATATTTATTTCTGCTAAAATTTATTTTTAAAAAAAGTCCATGCTCATGTAAATTATTTGCTCAACACATAACATCAAAATGACCTCAATTCACTGTTCCATACCTATAACTTTTATTTACATGTTTTTTTTTTCTCTAGAATCCATCTGCATAACCATCTCCTTGCCAGCCATGTCAGCTACCCTCTTGCCAAAATAGCTTCTTTAATCGAACCCAAATTACAATATTAGTGTTGAATTCCCATGTAATGCAATAATTTTTATTTTTATTTTAAATGACATTGCGACACAGAAATAATTGGAACCCAGCCTCCTACTTATGCTGGCTAAGAATTAAACTAAAAATACCACGCTTTTGTAAAAATTATATGGTGAAGATTTTCCTCTTAAACTAAAAAGTTCATATATGGCACACTATCTTCAATCAAGATTTTTCTTGCAAATTCTAATGACATAGCTAACCAAGAGGCCTGAAATCAGGGATTTGCAAAGCCAACCAACCCCCCTCCGGCTGTGCATGATGACGGTGTGCTTCCCACCTCAACTCATTTTTTAACGAGGCTTGGGTCAGGAAGTGCAAAAAATGCTCCCATATAAAAGAGGCTAAACGAGCAATGTAAATGGGAAGACGAACAAGAAACTGAGGGTTTGGTAAAGTGAGGAGGATACCAATGATTTTGGGCTTTTGAAATATGAATCTGACAGCCAAAAACAAACAATTAATTCACAAAGGAAAATAGAAAAACATGGAAATCTGAAAGTGATAAATTTTAAACCACCTACATTCTTCAAAAGAATTTTTCATGAGTAATCGTAGCATCTCAGAAATAGTAGGATCTGTCCACACCTAAAGATTCTAACAAGCTATGGAATCCCATCTCACTTGCCATACATGTTTTTTCTTTTTTTTTTTGCGACGAATTAAGTTTCATTTAAAAAAAAAAAAGCAAATGTTAAATGGATGTTACGCCGTTCTTCTTGTTGTGTACACGTATACAGAAGATAAGAAAGCGAAGAATGAAAAACCTTGGCATGCTTAGCGTTAAGCTCCTTAGACACCGACGCCTTCTCGTTCATGCTTGCCTTCTCCGTCGCTCTGGACTCTTCACAACGGATTAGCTAATCGATTTCAGAAGGAAGCACCCAAAGCGAAGAAGGCCGCAGATTTTACAGAGAGAGGGAGGGTGAGAGAGAAGAGAGAAATGTTGAATTCAACCAAAACCAAGACGAGGTGCTCAAGGTGGAACACCTCTCTCTCTCTCTCTCTCTCTCTCCCCCTCTGCCTCTCCCAAAGAGAGTAGTCACAGAGTAGCGGAGCGAACGGCTCCGCAGATTCAAAGGTAATCCGTTGGGAAATGACCCCTCCTCCATCACGTCCACATTCCAATTTGGAGTGGAAGCCACGATCTAAATCAACTTTGGTACTTATAGGCATAACTAACATTTTTATCACTATAAGACTATCAACAAAAGATACTAACTTGTTGGATAAAAAAATAACGACTTCAATTTTCAAAATTTAAAAATTCTCTCCTAAAATTTTAAAAATTTCAAAAAACTCCCCTAAGAGTTGTCAAAAATAGTACAAGTATTTTTTTATATATTTTATAAAAAAAATAAATTTTTTAGGAGAGATTTATGTGATTTTAACAAAACTCATGAGAGATTATGACATTTTTAAAATCTCAAAAGAAATTTTTGACATTTTAAAAACATTAAAAGAAGTTTTTATCTTTTTGTCAACCTAGAGGAGGTGAGTCTCTTTTGCCCTGAAAATATCTACACTACATTAATAATATTTAATTTATATAAAAATTCATAATTCAATTATTCCATAAAATTTTGAATAGTTTTTTTAAAAAAAAAAAAAACTTAGTTAACAAATACTAATGACTATTTAAAAGACTTCAAATCGTATGAAATTATATTATGCTATTACTAGTCATGGGCACACACTATTTGTGAGTTTCGTGGCTCTTTATTTTTATAATTTTCAAAAAATTGTAAAAAAAATAAAGAATTAAAGGGTGTAAGGGCATTTTGGAATAATTGTGAGTGTCATGCATATCAAGCGTGTAATGGTCATCTTTTTTAAATACCTATTAAGATTCTCATATTCAATCAAACATTAATATGAGAATCTTGTGTACATTCCTAAGAATCTTATAAAACGAACCAAACAAAAACATTCTCATTAGGCAAGCATCTTGGTAGGCTCGACAAGACTTAAGTCCTTAACTACCAAAGATAAAATTTATAACCTAACTAATCTCAAGTTCAGTAGAACAATGAGTAAGTCGGGTGTCAATCCTCAAGGATTCTAGTGCAGTTGTTTATCACTTCTAGCCTAGTTTACTACGCTTTGTGTGAAAAGGGAAAAAGGTATGATTTTGAAGGTGTTTCTATCAACTAATAAAAGCAAGTAAAATTATATTCACACTACTCCCACAAAGTGGATATCGGATCATGAATCAAGCTTAGGTTGTCATGTGCGAGAGTTATGTCCAGTCAGCTATCCATACTAGGTTAAATAGTTAAGTAAACTATTCGAGTGGCATAGGGTAGCAAAGGTGCACCAATCGTCTGGAGCATGATTGGGAACCAGGGTATACCCTATCTAGCGATCACGAGAACACCTCGTACATGAATCGTAGCCTATTACGTATAAGTGACTGAATCCCTGGCTATGTTATCCTATACCCTAGGGTCTCATCACAATCAAAGAAGTAAAAATGCATGGAACTTAAAGACATGAAATGTAAAGTGCAGGTATGTTGACTTTTTGGTCAGATCCCTGTTTTGATTATGACAAACCACAGTATCTCATCTGTATGTTTTGAGTATTTGAGCAGGTTTACTTTTCTAAGCATGGATGACAAATGAGAAATGGTAGTCGAGAAGCACTCAAATGAGCACATCATTCAGTGCAATCCATGGAATTGCCGAGGAGGAGAGCATGAAGCCCTTGTCTGTTTCAAGTTGTATTTTTATATTTCATTTTATCTTTTGGGTCTGTAATAATAATGCAAGGTTTGTAATAATTAATGCATCTGAATGCATGGTAGAACTATAAGCTCAATAATGTCGTCGACAGATCGTAGGTTAATCAAAAAACCCTAGACAAGACTTTATGGAAAATCCCTTTAAACTTACAAATCATATTTGTGAAAATAGGGGTAAAATTATACTCTCAATCAAACCTAGGCTTAAGTGTGTAAGGGTTTCGGGCGACCAAACTTGCGCGTTGAAAACGCCTTGGTCGACCAAACGTAGAAAAGTCAAAAGTGTTGACCTAACTTCGGGCGACCGAACCTATTTGAACTAAGTGTCCTCGGTTGACCAAACATTTAAACCTAACTTTTTCACCAACTCGAGCGCCCAAACCTCATGTTCAAAATACCCTCGGGCGACGAACTAAGAAGTTCAGCAAATCGAACTTAAGCTCAGGCGACCGAACCTTAGACACTTTGGAAAATCGCCTTGGCCAGCAGACCAAACTTATTTTTAGGCACTTGAACATGGAAATTTCACCTTTTCTCATGTATCTGTTCGGGCGACCGAGCTTATGGCTTGGTCGATCGAATCTCTCTGGTTGGCCTAATTTTTACCGCTGTTAATTGGAGTAAAACAGGGTTAATTTTATCAAACACATTTTTAAAAAAATTAAAAATTCCCCTGATGTCCCCAACGGTTATTTTTCTAGGCATGTCTATAAATATGGGCTCATTTGCAAGATTAACAAGAGATTAGAGATTTGATTAGCTAAAATTTCCTCTAAAAATTTGAGAGCTTTATCTTCCCATACTAAGTCAAATACTCTTTCATTGATCATTCTATTGCAAAATCCTTTTGAGTGAGTGAAACCTAAGGTGTAGTCCCAAGAGGAGGGTGAATTGGGTTATTTAAAAAAAAAATTAGAGTCTTTTTAAAAGTTCTTGATTTTTTACAATCTTTTAAAAACTTCTTAAAATTCTTATTGATTAGGCAGTCTACACAAACACTTACTTCAACTATTCAATCCGCAACCACAACAACCAATTTAATAACCATTCAAGTCAAACAAACATCATACAAGTAATTAATATTAGTTTTGCAATATTCAGCAACCCTGATTATGAATGTGCAAGTCTTGTGGTTGGCTTTTGAACTGAGGATTAAAATAACATTCAAACACTTTTTCAAGATCAGAATTTAAATAAACCTTTAGCTAATAGGTTTTGGGTTGTTAACCAATCAACGTACTCCCTTATGGTTTCCACAAATAATTGATTAACCAACGTACTCTCTTTCGATTTCTGCAAGCCCAAGAACAAATTAGGCTTTGGTTTATTTAATTTCCAATATGCGTTGTTTTTATAATTGAAAGAATTACAACATTCACGCAGTTTATATTTTTGCTGAAATTTAAAAAGAGTAAGGAAAAGAGAGCGACACCGCTATTTTTACGAGGTTCGGCTACCCCAGCTTACGTCCTCACCTTAGGTCAACAACCTAAGGATTTCACTATACCTTATTCTTTCTGGTTGGAACAAAAACCTTTACAATAACCAACCTTCTTTTCAGGAAGATAAACCTCTCCAAGCAACAACCTATGTTTAGTCCAAATATCCAACAATACCTTGAACCGTCAAAGACCAAGTAGAAAGGAATGGATATCTGCGTACAAAACACTCTCAAATACAGAGCAAGTTGTACAAGTTAAATCTCAAATTGTACTTCAAAACTAAAACTAAATAGAAAAAGTAAAACTCAAGGTTTAGAAGTCACCAAAGTTTCTTTCTTATTGATATAAGAATTTTAGATGCAACTCAGAATCAGAACCCATTTTTAATTTAACAATTTCGTAGAGTTTTCCCCCAGCAAAGGTGTGATCAAGAATGAGCTTTAGGAGAGTTTTAGCATAAAAATCATGTATTACTTGAATGTATTCTTCATTTAGTAAGGGAGGTATTTATAGACCTTTTTAAGGAAAAGTTTCGTCATTTAACATGAAGCATTTAGGTAACTTTTCAAAAAATATAAAATTATAGAATTATTTTTTGAAAATCTTCCATTTAGATAACTTTTCAAAAAATATTAAATTATAGAATTAATGTAATGCCCCAAACCCTTAAACCCGGGTCCGGCGCGTTATACCTAATAAAATCCTTGATAATCTATAATCAACATATACGCAGCGGAAAACATAACTACAATCTTTCAACAAATATAATACTAGAGTTTTCTACATCCATCTACACACCATAATAAATCATGCATCCACCTGTGTTCCCATATATACACATATCTCCCAAAATTATTTAGTATTCACAATACCAGTATGTTTCACAACCATTCATAATATCTAGAAGACTTAAAACATAAAACACAAATTTTATACATCCCAAATTTATAGAAATATACCCTTTTATTTTTCTATTTCCCAATAATGCTATAAAAACCTTGAACTCTCAAAGCTCGATCTTAAGGAAATCCTGAAAAAGATAAATTCATATTCGGGTGAGACACATCTTAGTAAAGGAAGAAACAATATATTAAACACAGTGTGTGGCTAGCATGAGTTTATATATAACATATTATTTAACATTTGAAAATTGTTAACACAATTTCTGAAATCATTCTCTGATCCTAATCAAGCACATATGCAAAAGATTTAACCCACGAGATCACCCGAGGATAGGGGTGATTACCCGTCCATACAAGTAGCACCCCTCTACTCTGATATTTAGGCAATCCTAAGGTCACTAATAAAGCATACCAGAGCACTCACCTTACTCAGTAAGCCCTCAAGTGTTAGATTGATCTTGTACTCACACCGTTCAACAATAGTTTACCGGCAAAGGCCCTAAGGATAGAGAAATCTACTCACCTATACAAGTAGGTTCCCTCTACCCTAGTACGTTATGCAGTTACTGCCACATCTGAAGCTACTAGTGTACTCGCATTTCTCAGCAAGCCCTCAGGCGAAGAGTACACCCCGCCCAAATCGTAGCACATTCTACGTACATAAGTATTTCTAATATCATAATACATCATTCTTTTATGTCATTATCCAATCAAACACATCCGTTCATGTTCATAGCTTAAACATTGCATTTCATTTCACTTTAAGTGACTCTTTCCCATTTTACATTGTTCATATTTCACATTTCATTTCCATTTCATTCATTTCCCTTTTCATTTCATTTCATTTCATACCCAGCATCTCTTCAGCTGTTTTACCCAGCATTTTTCAGCTGTTACACATTTACCTAACATCTTTCAGCTGTTTTACCCAACATCTTTTAGCTGTTTTACCCAACATTTTTCAGCTGTTTACCCAGTATTTTTCAGCTGTTTACATGGTTGCATTAACACACACAAGCAACATAGTTCATATCATGTTTTATTCACAATGCATTACTTACTTAACCTAAATCTCATACATTTAACATATATTTGCACAGAACTTACATTTACTCATGCCACACAATTTAACAATAAAATTCATACACTACCTGCAAAATAAGTCAGCCAACATTTAATTTTTATATATACTAAAAATACCTTTCATTTCTTATATAATTATTCTGAAAATATTTTCTACTTTCATCAGTTCATTTTTATGTATACATATCTAATAAACAACCCTAAACTCGAAAAAAATATAATTTAAATGGTTGACATTTTACCCAAACTGAAACATATACACGTACATATAATACAATTTATTTTTCATTAAATTCATAAAAATTCTAATTTAATATATATTTTTTCCCTTGCCTAGTTTCTTGAACTACGCCAACAGAAACCCCGAAAAATACCTGCGGCGCTCATCTAGACCCTGAATCAAAAATCCTAATTCCATTAAATTAATCCTAAATAAAATACTATTTTAATATTTCTTAGGCCCTTAAATATCCAATAAATAAGTATACCCTTAAATATAGTCAAATTATCAAAATTTCCAAATCTCACTCTCGCTTTGGAGTAAGGCTTAGAAAACCCCAATTGAAAAATTACCTATGCCAAAATGATGACGATCACGACTAGGACCCCATGGTGGTGCCCGATCGTTGATTTAACAACAAATTTAACAAGAAATTGAGAAATTAGAGAAAATATACTTTCCCTAGGAGTGGTGCCTACGCCACTCCGACGACAAATCTGTTCCAGTAGAAATGTCGGTGGCGAAGTTAGGAATCCAATGACACCTTTCGTTTCCCGATTAGCCAAATATCTGTCGAGAAATGAGAGGAGAAAGAGAGAGGCGCAGACGGAGACGGCGGAGACTGCTGAAGAGATGCAAAGAGAGAAGGAGACGGCAGAGACTGTTGGACTTCAGGTAAGCTTCTTTAATCTTCTTTTATCCTTCCTTTTTTTTTTTTTTTTTGACTTACTTTAACTTAACTTATATATATACATAACCACCATTTCACTTAACTTAATTAATTCAATTTAATAATAATTAATTAATTAATTACTAATTACTCTTAATTAATTTTTTTCCCTGCTATTTCTTTTATTTGTTTGTTTAATACATTGATTTAATAATGTTTAACTAATTAATTGATTAATTATTTTTATTTTTTTTTTGGGTTATTACAATTAATTTTGAAAATCTTCCATTTAAGTAACTTTTCAAAAAATATTAAATTATAGAATTAATTTTTGAAAAATTTCCCATAAGTTTGAAATTCAAAAATTCTTCGCAGAGTCAGTTAGCTGACTCACTCGACTAGGTCACTAGTCAGTCGGCTGGGCAGTCCTCTCTTTTCAAATATTTTATATTTCTGATTTCTTTAAAATCTAGTTTACTTGAAAAACTTAATTATGACTTTTCAAAAACATGTTCAAGAGTTTTTTTTTTTTTTGCCCTGGTCTCTAAATTTTTGTATCTTAAGAAGCTTCACATATCTAAATAGTGATGACTTGAAGTACTTACAAATATCCTTCTAAGAATGATCTCCTTAATCACTAAGTCTTGCAGCCTCTTGAGGTTTAGTCTTTACTTCAATATCTGCTTAGCCTTTAAGCTCTTCATGTATCTTTTATTTCTTCAATGTTCTGAGAAGCTTTCATTTGATTGACTTTGATCTTTTACTTCCATGATCAGTCATAAGTGTCCTTTTACTTAGATCTAAATTAAAACCACTCAACAATGCATGTTAAAATATCCTTCATTTTGTTATCATCAAAATAAGAATAAAAAGCCCAGTTAGGCCAACAGTGAGAGTATCTTGAGAGATCCTACACTGCTTAAACTCTCTTCGTTATGTTGATTGTTGATTTTTTAAAGGAGAATTAAGCCAAAGATTTTCCCTATAGATTTAGTTCATAAATTTATTGGGTGGGGAAAATCTTGCTAGCTTGTGAGTCTTTGTATTTTGATTGCAAGACTCTTAAGCTTGTCTTGTGTTGTGAAGCCAATATTTTTTTGACAAGCTTGTTTTACAAATATCTCTTATGCTTAATATTTTGGAAAATCATTTTTGAGATATTTGATCATTCAATTAGAAATCTTTGAAACCCTACTTGTGATTTATATATATCTATATACTGTTTCAAAGATAGTTTGATCATACACTCTCACACTTTGATTGCACATTAACAATATCTTAAGAGTAGGTTCACATATCTTCACTGAGCTAGATCTATCATTTGGAAGTGCATTAGTTATTGCTTGTGTGTGTTGGTACATAATCTGCTTGTATTAGAAGCAACTTTATTTGTATGCAAAAAATTGAGTCAATTGATTGTATCCTAGGCGTAGGCCTGAAGAGGGTATACTTTGGCCTATTAAGGAGTGGATTGTATAGGTTGAGGTCAGCCCTATAAATTTGACCTAGGGTCTTCTTCGCCCGTAAGGAAAACTTGTAAAGGTTGAGGTCAGCCTTGGTAATTTGACCTGGTTGTAAACGGTGCCGCTCCACCCATTAAGTGAACAATAGTGGTAATCCTCAGACTTGCAAGTTGAGGCGGAGACATAGGCAGTATTGGCCGAACCCCGATAACATTTCTTGTGTCTACTTTTAATTTTTACAATTTAAATTTCCGCACTTGAATGTTTGTGATTTATTATTGTGAATGATTGGGTTTATAATTGCATAAACAAACCCCAGGTTGCGTAATACTGCTGATTTGGATAAACTTAAGAGGAGAATTTTTTAAATATCCAATTCACCCCCCTTCTTGGGAATACACCAATTCCAACAACTAGTATCAGAGTCTCGTGGCATTCACTTAAATGTTCACTAAAGATCGAGATGGCTCACATTGGTGTATCCTCATTCGGTATGGGACGATCCCTTTCAGATCCTCCACGGTTTTATGGTGTAGATTTTATGGTTTGGAAATTTAGAATGAGCATTTTCATAAAATCTAGGAATTAAAGGACCTGGCGGGTGATTGATAAGGGAACTTGTATGCAAATGAATGAAAATGACACTATTTTAGTGCATGTAAATTCATATGCCATGGAGATTCTATATTACGCTTTAGATTCTAACATTTTTATTGAGATTATGGCATGTAAGAGTGTGAAAGATATATGAGGTGAGCTGGAAAGGAAATATGGAGAGTCCTAGGAAAAGGAGACCACCACTTCGGAAGTGTCAAGTTCAAATGATCTGAAAATGGTAAATCACAGGGCTAATGCATCAACAAAACAGGAGGTATACTCAATTGATGATTCGTGTGTTGAATGCTGTGTTGTTTCATGTGTTGAATCATCCATTGAATGTGGTGATAATTCTGTTATTGATGCACTTGATGATTCTCAAGTAGAATACCGGAATATATTATGCGATGAATCATCTGTTAAATTTTGTGATAATCCTATTGATGACATATGTAATGATTCATGTAATGATTGTGTTAAATTTTGTGATGAATCATATGTTGAATTATATGATGAAAGCATGCTCTTTTAAAAAAGACTGGAAAAAGCCTTATTTAAAATGTAGAAGCTTCTAGGTAAGATACCTAAACATAAAATCTTCCTAAGGAATGAAAATAAAAGGGTGGCAAAACACTTAAAAGAATTAAATGTATACCATGCCACTCTAAAGAGGAAAAAAGGTTGAAATATTTTTGAAAATCATTTGCTTAAAAAGGAAAACTAAAGATTACTCCGAAATGGTTTTCAAATTCACAAGTGAGGAAGAAAACTAGAATAAACCCCTAGGAATCAAAAAGAAAAATCATTTCAAAAGGGGGTCAAATTTGATACGTAAAACCCATAGTCATTCATCTGCCTCATCTTGTAGAAACCAAATAAATAAGCATCATCTTTCACGCATACACAAAATTTTCTTATTCTCTGAAGTGTTATGGCACATTCAATTTACTTGTCCATCTAGAAGTGTCAGAGGCTTAGATAAGGAGATGGCGTGGGTAATCAAGAATGAGAACCCCGTAGGACCTAAGGAAAAATGGAATTAAATTAAAATTACCAAATTAGTTAATTTTTCCTTAGACCCTAGGATTGGATTTAGGGGTTTGTAATGTCAATAGGCTTGGGAGGTGGTATAGGTTCAAAATGTAGAAGCTTAATACACATCCACTTCCAATGGAACATGGCATCTTTGCCACATAATTAATTCTAATTGCTTAACTCATGCTTACATATAACATTTTAAGTTAAGCAACTGTTGTCCATTGCACAGAGATGAGCTTTAGGGATCCATCCTAGTCTATATACCTTTGACCCTAATCTCATTAATCAAAATCTGGTCATCATTCTAGGTATAAGCACCAGTTATCATAAATTCCATATCTATCTAGTGCTTATCAATAGACATCATCCTCTCAATCAAACTTGTGGCATCCATTAAGGGATTTAAGCCTTTCACTGAACCATAGCCAAAATAAATCCCTATGTACTTAATTTGTAAAATCATCATAGGTTGGTTCACCATATCCTCCATAGGAAATATTTACCACACCACGATCACATCAGGTAGAGATTTTACTAGTCCATTGGATTGTATCCTTGCCACAATTTGTGATAATATCTAAAGGATACCTTCCAATCACCAAAGAGCTACAGCCAAATATAATCACACACTCCTAGCTGCTCTTTGCCAAAAGGTGTGGACACATTAACTAGCACGAAAATATTTTGAAAAATGTCCTGCTATTTCTTAAACACTCTTGTGAACTTAATAGAAATTTAAGTGTTAAGAGTATTTATCCTTAACTTCTTTCTCAAGCTCTCAAACTTCAAATCAAATCAGTTAAAGCTTCATATCCTTAGAATTGTGTTCAATGGCTAAGATAATTTCTTAGGTTTCAATTTAGATGAAAAGTCATATTTCAAAGGAAACCTATACACGAGTAGTATAAATGGAAAGTCATTTGAACGTGTGCCTCTCACACGTATTGAGATTCATAAGAAAAGAGGCAAGGTAGGCTTATGACTTTGAAAAATATTGTTTATGACTTTTTGGTTCGATGAGCCTAAAGCAATCATAGCCAAGCTTCAATCATTAAAAAATCTAAAGATCCTTGGCTAAGACATTTAGAGATGAAAAATACATAAAATAATCAAGTGCATAACTCAGGGGGAGCATTTCTTTTTCATGACTATTTATATTAAATGCTCTCATGATTCTATCTTTTATGCCCATATGCCTTCATATGAAAAGCACAGAATTCCTACTATTCATTATGCATTAAATGAGTATATCTTCTAATGGATAGTTTATCTTTTGTATCATTTGTTGATTGCTACTTGATTGCATGCTTAGTCTAGAATGTCTCTTGCATGACGGATGCAGTTGATGTGAATTGAATGCTAGTAGTGGATTTTAGGTTATTGCATGATTTAGATGAATATTCTATTGAAAATAATCAGTTATCAAGTACAAGTTTTATGAAAAAAATGTCCAATTTATAGAAGCCATGCTGCCAAAATTTCGCTAGGATTTTCCCAAAATAAAACCTTGTACAAAGATGATTATGATAGAATAAATGTTAAACTCTTTTTGAAAGGATGAGTGAAAATAAAAATAAAAAATAAACTTCATCCCGGCATAATCATCAGGTATTTAGAGGAGCTCAGCTCCATCCTTATAGAAAGAGCATAAAAGTCTCATATGCATCACTTCGCCTTTTGAATATTGAGGCTCTTCTAAAATCCTTGAACATTCTATCTTGCGCTTAAAACTTTATGATTTGATATGGAATGTTCTTGGGTCATGAACACTATAGCATGCCTTAATATACATTTTTTGATGCATCTATAGTCTATAGGGAGACTATATTGGGCAGATGATAAAGATAGCTTTAATTCATATCCTATAGTTGCTCTTTTGGAAAAGACGTACACTACTAGGCATAATGAAATAAATCTCTAACTAGTATAAGTAGTTTACTTCATCTAAGTTAGGATTCAAATCGAAAGGGGGAGCATCTAATTGTTAAATCTTTAGGATCATTATGGTTGTGGTTTTCTGGTGATATTTTAGTATGTGCTTAATTGACAAACTAGAAAATTTGTGCTTGCTTGATCTTTAAAGTTTCTTTTTCAGCAAGCACACTCCCTGTATTCTTGACAACATCCCAAGGGGGATATATAGTTATATATACATATATATATATATATATATATATTTACATATATTTTTATTATTTGGCAAGAAATTCTTTCAAATCAACAATCTTTTATGTCTTGCCTTATTATTAGTCATATATATATGTTTTTTTTTTTTTTTTAAATTGCATAACTGGTTTGGTACCTACACATGAAAATACATGCAAACTAGTTTGACCACCTCTATGCTTAAACCAACTATTTGCTATCATATACCGTGTGCTTTAAACTCAAATCTTTCACGGGTCTTATGATATATTTCAATTGCAATGATTTGAGGATACTTCTGGTCTAACTATGTTTTTCATGTCATTTGAATTTAAATGACCAACTATACTGTTTGTGTGCTTAATTGCAATATTTTTCAAAAGAAGTTATATTTTTACATGCCCTTTTGCTGATGACAAAAGGGGGAGATGTGTTATAAGAGGAAAATTAATTCTTTCTCCCTGAACTTTTGTTATTCAAAATGGCAAATGAAACTGAACTTTAATGCATAACTTGAAATATTCTGAAGTCTTCATGCTTATATGTGAACCTTATTGAATATCATTTTGTATTTATGCATATTGATAGGGGGATCCTTATCAGGCGAACCCATATTTTGCTCTTGTGTTTGTCATCATCAAAAAGGGGGATATTGTTGACTTTTTGGTTAGATCCCTGTTTTGATTATGGCAAACCATAGTATCTCATCTGTGTGCTTTGAGTATTTGAGCAGGTTTACTTTTCTAAGCATGGATGACAGATAAGAAATGGTAGCTGACAAGCACTCAAACGAGCACATCATTCGGTGCAATCCATGGAATTGTTGAGGAGGAGAGCATGAAGCCCTTGTTTGTTTCAAGTTGTATTTTTATATTTCATTTTATCTTTTGGGTTTGTAATAATAATGCAAGGTTTGTAATAATTAATACATCTGCATGCATGGTAGGACTGTAAGCTTAGTAATGTCGTAGACAGGTCGTAGGTTAATCAAAAGACCCTAGACAAGACTTTATGGAAAATCCCTTTAAATTTACAAATCATATCTGTGAAAACAGGGGTAAAATTATACTCTCAATCAGAACCTAGGCTTAAGTGCGTAAGGGTTTTGGGCGACCAAACATGCACGTTGAAAATGCCTTAGTTAACCAAATGTGGAAAAGTCAAAAGCGTTGACTTTACTTCGGGTAACCGAACCGATTTGAACTAAGTGTCCTCGATCGACCAAACTTTTAAACCTAACTTTTACACCAACTCGAGCGCTCGAACCTCATGTTCAAAATACCCTTGGGTGACTGAACTGAGAAGTTCGGCAAACCGAACTTAAGTTTTGCGACCAAACCTTGGACACTTTGAAAAATCACCTTGGCTAGCAGACCGAACATATTTTTAGGCTCTCGAACATGGAAAATTCACTTTTTCTCATGTGCCTGTTAGGGCAACCGAACCCATTGCTTGATCAATCGAATCTCTTAGGTTGGCCTAAATTTTACCACTGTTGATTGGGGTAAAATAGGGTTAATTTTATTAAACACATTTAAAATAAATTCAATGATTCCCCTAGTGTCCCCAACGGTTATTTTTCTAGGCATGTCTATAAATATGGGCTCATTTGCAAGATTAACAAAAGATTAGATATTTGATTAGCTAAAATTTCCTCTGAAATTTTGAGAGCTCTATATTCCCATACTAAGACAAATACTCTTCCATTGATCATTCTATTGCAAAATCCTTTTGAGTGAGAGTATCTTGAGAGATCCTACACTGCTTAAACTCTCTTTGTTATGTTGATTGTTGATTTTTTAAAGGAGAGTTAAGCCAAAGATTTTTCCCATAGATTTAGTTCATAAATTTATTGGGTGGGGAAAATCTTGCTAGCTGGTGAGTCTTTGCATTTTGATTGCAAGACTCTTAAGCTTGTCTTGTATTGTGAAGCAAATATTTTTTGACAAACTTGTTTTACAAATATTTTAATATTTTGGAAAATCATTTTTGAGATATTTGATCATTCTATTGGAAATCTTTGAAACCCTACTTGTGATTGATATATTTCTATATACTGTTTCAGAGATAGTTTGATAATACACTCTCACACTTTGATTGCACATTAACAATATCTTGAGAGTAGGTTCACATATCTTCACTGAGCTTATAGATCTATCATTTGGAAGTACATTAGTTTTTGCTTGTGCATATTGGTACATAATCTTCTTGTATTAGAAGCAACTTTATTTGTACGCAAAAAATTGAGTCCATTGATTGTATCCCAGGCGTGGGCCTAAAGTGGTATACTCTGCCCTGTTAAGGAGTGGATTGTATAGGTTGGGGTCAGCCCTGTGAATTTTACCTAGGGCCTACTCCGCCCCCGTAAGGAGAACTTGTAGAGATTGAGGTCAGCTCTGGTAATTTAACCTAGTTGTAAACAGTGCCGCTCCACCTATTAAGTGAGCAATAGTGGTAATCCTCAAGCTTGCGAGCTGAGATGAGGACGTAGGTTGTATTGGCCGAACCCTCATGATAACATTTCTTGTGTCTGCTTTTAATTTCCGCAATTTAAATTTCTGCACTTGAATGTTTGTGATTTATTATTGTGAATGATTGGGTTTATAATTGCATAGACAGACCCTAGGTTGCATAATACTGCTGATTTGGATAAACCTAGGAGGAGAAATTTTTAAATACCTAATTCACCCCCCCCCTCTTAGGAATACACCAATTCCAACAAGGTATTTAAATGAAAGCAGAGTAAAGAAAGCATGTATTAAAAATGGCTTCAATTGAAACTCAAAGGCCCGCCACTAGCAATTGGGAATACAATCAAGAACCGGTTAATCTAAGCTGTAGCACACAGAACTCGAGGGTTGTCACAAGCCTTCGAAGAATCCAAGCACGAACTAGTACAAGGAATTGAAAGGAAAGTAGTAAATCTACTCTAAGTGGCACCCAAAGACTTTGTAGGTTTGTCACTAACCAAAGAGGGGTCAAAGGGGAACCCTAGACACATAGTCGAAGCTAGGTTTTATACCCAAAAGAATTTACAAGGTTTCAAATTCAAATCAGGAAACTTTTGTAGAAAATCTCGCAAAGAAGATCGCTAGGCTCAAGTCTATCGACCAGGTCGCACCCATGTCTTCCCCTGGTCGTGCCCTAGTCAAGGCTCTCGGGAATTCTAGGCTTTAGTCTTCAAGCTTTCTCGACCTGGTCATGCCTATAAGTCTCCCTGGTCGAGCTGATGGTCGAGACTCTCAGGATCTCAACTTCAATCAGTCTTAGGTTCTTGACCTGGTCACCCCTCAAGGTCACTTGGTCGAGCTATTGGTTGAACCTTGCGGCATCTCACTTTCAATCTGAACCTTGGAGTCTTTCTTTTATGACCTAGTCGCCCCCTATGTTAGCTGGTCGCATGACATGGTCTAACCAAGTCTTGTTTGCTTTGATGAATTGAAGCTTTTGCGGTGTGGTTGAGCATCTGATTGAGCTTTTTGCCTCCCAATTACTCCCTTGGCTTCTTATATTGCTTAACTCTTTGATTTTAACCTAATTTTCCTGAAACATGAACAAACCATACGTAACTTTGAACTATGATAAGAAAGGGTTAAATACATGATAAATGAGAATAAAACATAAGTAAATGGAAGCCTAAAATAGTGCATTTTAGGGACACATCACATCTTATTCTCAAGAATGTCATTTCATGGGAATTTTTTTATATCGCGAACCATATGATCCCTTAAAGTCAAAAGCTTTTTTTATCATTGTCCTCATTTTTAAAAAACCATGATTCCCAAAAACATGTCTCCACAACCTTTTATTTTCCCTTTTTACATTGAATACTCCCTCTCTCAATCTTTTTTCCTTTCTACCTAGTTATTTCCTTCGGATCCTATGCAACAATTATTGGCCTAACAAGGTATAATCTTGTTTTGATGATAACAAATCAAGGTTACTTAACATGTCTATGCAAGTTTGAGTTTCACGACTTAAGTAATCTTATGGGTTCAAGTGGATATACTTGAAGAGTTTGAATGGAAAATCACACTTAAGGCTATGAGACATGAGAAACATGAAATTTCAAGTCATGTGAGACATAAAGCTCATTGAAGCAGTGCTTAAAGCTCAGAAGACATAGTGGAAGCTTCACAATATTGATTAATTGAAGCTCCTAGGATATGTCTTTGGACTTAGATGCCTAATTTTAATCATGGAAAATGTTTTCTCAGAAGTACAAATTGAGTTTTCAAATATATGAATCAAGTTTGGAACCAAAAATATTGAAAAACAAGTTTTGCTGAAAGGCAGGCAATTGATGTTAAGTCATCAGGTGACTGTGGTGCTTTTGGGTTTAAAAATATTCAAACAGAATAGGCACATGCGATTGACCTATCGAGCACAGTCAACTGACCCCATTCTGACTTTCAGAATACACTGATTTTAAAAGAGCACAGACAACCAACCCTTCAAGGACAGGCAACTGATGCGTGTGTTTAAACATTTAACGATGCTGATCTTGTTTCCAAATCTTGCGTGAATGGTTTCCAAATTGAGAGAAAATTAAAAGGAAAGTTTTTGAAACCCTAGTGCACTATTTAAACGTATTATTCTTGCACATTAGGGTAAGAACACATTTTGAAAAGTGAACGACACGCACAATTTTTGTATACTCTTGTCTGCACAAGGCGACTATTGTGTTCTTGTTTACAACTTAGAGAAAAACTGATTTGATCCTTTGTAACTCAATCTCTTAATAAGTTTTGGTGATCTACTTCGAGCTTCAACTTTCATATTGTTATTTTGAAGTATTATTTTTGAATCTAACGTGTACTAATCTGCTCATTTGAGGAGTTTTTCATTGTATAAGCAAAGTTTTTGTTGTTTTTGTATTGTTTGATGATTCGAGATTGTTGGATCATTGACTAGCGAGAGGGGATTCTCGTTAGAGAGGCGAACTCCACCTTTGAGGGAGAGAGGTTGTAACTTCACCTGGTAACGAAGTTGGTAAAAGAAATCCTCTCAGTGGGTTGTTAGAGGCAATGACGTAGGCTGTAGCCGAACCTTGTAAAAATAATGGTGTTCAGCTTTTTCTTTCCTACACTTTTATTTTCTGCAAGATATAACCTGCGTGCTTGATGTTTATTTTCATAAGAACTTGCTAAATATCATGGCTTGCTGAATACTAAACTTTGTTGGATATTTGAGATTGTGTTTAAGAATCCGTTGAAAAGGAAAATAGTGCTGAAAGTTGTGAACTTGCTGAACATACTTTTGTGATAAAATATATATCAGATTATTTGATTAAGGAGTTGATTTGAAAACTCAGAAAAGATTACAACCTTGATTTCATTAGTAAATTATCTGAGATTAATTAGTTGTTAATTAATTTTCAAAGTAAAGCTTAAGTGCTGAAGTTAATCAAGAGTTTTTTTAGAAATTATTTTTGAAGGGAAATATTATCCTTGCTGAAAAACTGAACTTAATATTGATCATTTCATTGAGATATATGTTGAAGCACTGAATTCATTCTTCTTGATTATATTGTTGTAAATTTTATTGATTTAAACTGAAAGTTATATTTTGAATAAGTGGTTAACTGAATGTGTTAATATTGTAAATTCAGATCTTGTATTGATCTTACATTCACATTTAATACTTCATATTGATATAGTACAATAGCTAATAGAAATAGGATTTGTGTTGGAAAGGGTTAAAGTAAATAATAAATTCTGCAAATACTTTTTAAAGAACCCAATTCACCCCCCCTCTTGGAAATACATCCTAATTTCAACAATGGTTCACTTATTCCACCTTTGCCCTTGCAAGCACATATTTTGCCCTAACTAACTACAAAATCTAATTTGTCCCAACCCAAACTTATCTGCATTTAAGGAAAACTCATGTTTCGAAAGGATATTTTGGGAAATTTTGGTACATAGGCACAAAGGTCTAAACCCAACTATTTATAAAGGAACTAGGAAGAATTAGAAAGGAGGAATTCACGCATTGGTTTACTGGAGGTCTTAGAATAGGAACCTTGATTGGTTATGAGAGAGGACAAGGGGAAGAAGTATGGGTTTGTCTTTATCTCTTCCTTTAGGTTCAACATAAACATTAGCATCTAATCATCTTTATCCTCCTCCCTTTGATGTGTTCATGCTCATAATCATATTTTGAGAAATATGGTGGTTCTAGTCGGCCAAAGGTACATCTAACCATATAATATCAAGATATGGCCCAATATAGAATAACGAGGGCATCATTTTATCCATTGCTTCCAAAATAACTTCTCTAGCCCCATCTCTACTTGTTTCTTTGATTGGAGCAAATTTGAGTCAATGGATAACGCAACCTATTAAGCCTTCTTTCAAATACTATGAGCAATGTGATGTTGCATCCCAAGTATAACAACTATTAAATCAACTGTGAGATGGTCTGGTCCACATATTCTACCTTGAAGGGACCCTTCTTTCCAAAAATGACTAGGACTGCTGTAAAACATTTCTCAAATTTCTCTAATTTAGCAATAATTAGTAGTTAGATGGAGAATGTCATCTAAAGCAAAGTCTTGTTTGACAATTTCAATAAAAATGAAGGGTAAGAAAGGTCATTTCTACACAAAAAAAAAAAGTATAAGAAAGTGGAAAATGTTTAGGCGACAACTCATAGCTCTCTACCACGTATAACAATTTTAGGCCCAACTCAAGTGAGTTATTGTCTGCTTTAGTCGACTAATCTCATAATTTTGTCCTATAAAAAGCATCTCATATGGTTGACATTTGAAAAATCATCCTTATAGGACCAAGATCTCCCTAATAAACATCCAATGTGGAATAACGACAAACTCTTTGTTCAATCTTTGATGCTCTCATTAAAGTTGTCCACACCTCTATGTAGGATCTACACACATGATAGTACCCCTAGGGTAGCTTTGATACCAATAGTCATAGGCCAAACATTCAGATCTTATGAAGGGTCGTGCAACACTTGCAAAACACACGTTGCCTATGGAGGTGTTGTCAATGAATTATATTGTTTCAATGTTGACCATGTGATTCTCATTTACTTGCATGAATTGCTTACTACTTTTGCTTACTTTACATTCGACTATTGTGAATATGTTCTTTCAGTAAACTGCGGTATACTTTGGTTGATTAGTTAAGTAAGAATGTTTTAACTAGTGCCACATGACCCTTCACAAGGTGTGAAGTGTTCAGATTGTGGCACTAGCAACAATCTAGCTTCTCTTATTTAATCCTTTCACGATTGCTCTTATTGACCCCTCGTTTGCCTTTTTTTTTTTTGTCTTTTTCTTTTCCTTTCATTTTCCCACTCAATCACCTAGTGGGTCTACTCCACTCGATCCTCGTTGTTGTATAACCCTTTTGCCTTTCTTTAGAAGCTAAAGCAGGTGTTGACATTAGATTCTAGTTGGGGTGCCGATGGAGGGAGATAGTATGACAATCCCCAATTAAGAAAACTAGAGTAAAAGTAAAGTACAAAACGCATAGAAAATGTAGTGCCACCTTATTTTTTAAAAAGAAAAGGAAAAAAAAAAATCCTAAAATAAGATATTTGAGTTCAAGAGTACATTTGAGCATAGCGAATGTGATCGACTAACAATTTCAATAATAGTTAGTTAACCAATACCCCTATCAGCACTCATTCATGGAACAATTACCATAATTACATGTTTGTGTCCCCTTTTTTTTGTTAGGCTAAATTGAACTTACATTTTGTCATATCTGCCCATGTATCTAATATGGGATTAAGTCTTATGCAATTCAAAAAGTTTTTAGGATAATCATTGGCCATTTTTTTTAATTAATAAAGTTTTTATTTATTTAAAAACATTTTTTATTTTTGAAAACAATTTTTGAAGGTAAAACTCCATTGCTAAAATTTTGAGAGCCAAAAGAACAATTTTCATCTTTTGAAATTTTTCACATTTTTAATTTTTTTGTAAACTAATAAAAGTTAAAGATGTAAAAAAAAAAAATCACAATAATAAAAAAATCCTAAAAATAACACATAATTGAATTTTATCTACTCACAAACACCAATGTACACATACATCTTCATAGACATAAAGTGTGTGTCATACACTTACATAGGCACATACATATTCATGGACATATACACCTACATGGACATGAACTTATATGAAACACTTATTTATATGGACACACACATACACATAAATATACATCGTA
This sequence comes from Malania oleifera, assembly GCF_029873635.1. Classification (NCBI taxonomy): domain Eukaryota; kingdom Viridiplantae; phylum Streptophyta; class Magnoliopsida; order Santalales; family Ximeniaceae; genus Malania; species Malania oleifera. The sequence goes on along the minus strand of NC_080422.1, from coordinate 52,705,456 downwards.
TATACCCACACACACACACATACACACACACACATATATATGATAGCTTCGCCAAGGCTTAGATCCTTAACTACCAAAGATAAAATTTATAAATCCCTAACTACTCCTAAGTTCGGTAAAATAGTAAGTTGAGTGTCAATCCTTAGGGACTCAATGTAGTGGTGTACCAAAATTGATCTAATTTACTATGCTAGAAATAATAAGAAAAGGTTGAATGTTGGATTTTCTATTTAGAACTATGAAAGCAAATTAATTAATTCAACTATACTAAGACGAGCACAAAGTATTTATGTGAAGTCCTTACGGGATAAGAATTCCCTAGTTATGAATCCACCCTAGGCCGTTAATTCACAATAATTAAGGTTCGGTCAATTATCCATAATGGGGCTTCAATGGTTCATCCTCATCGAACGCATGGGATGAAACCTAAATAAAGACAAGTAATCCGCTCAAGTAGTACAACTGATGTGTAATAACCTAAGAATTTCTACAGGACTTGTCGACGAATACAGGGGTTTCATCGACGAGGGCTCTTTAGGATCTCATCGACGAAGTCCCGTCTCATTGACGAGAAGATACCGAGAGAGGGCTTAAAGCAGATTGAAACTCGTCGATGAGGGTGCAGGTTCGTCGACGAACTTTCTACAGGACTTGTCGATGAGGTGACGTGTCTCGTCGACGAATCCAACCCTATAAATAGCTGAAACTCATATTTTTAATCAAATCTTCAGCGCAAACCCTCCTCTCTTTCTCTCTCTCTCTCTCTCTCCTATGACCCCCTCCCCTTCTCTCTTCGATCCTGACCCCATTACTCACCGAATTGAAGATATGAGGCCGCCACGACGCTTTTGGTGAAGTTCTCTGCAAGTATGCCAGAGCAGATCATGGGAAAAATTGGTTTGAAACTTATCCCAAATCTAGGGTAAGATATTTTATTTAGATTATGTCTTCCTTGTAGTTATAAGAAATGTTGTAGGTAAGAAAATACTGATGTTTTGTTTTGGGGGATATTATTTTTAGGATGTTGAGTTAGGAACCCTGTGGGTATAGAGCCAGAATTTTATAGGGGCTTTTTAGATTTAAGGTAAGGGAAATATGTTATGCTAGCAGTTTTAATATGTATACAAAATATTATGAATGAGTATTTACAAGCATGCAGATCGGATTATTTTTCCAGAGAATTATGAATATTATTTATATAGTAGAATTACAGAAATTGAACATGAGACTGTGTTTATTCAAATGTGTGGCATGAGTTTATTATAGTACAATATATATAGATTTTACAGTATTACAGATATATAGATATTTAGATATTTCATAATATTAGAAATGAATGAGACTTACAGTATTTCTCGGAAAAACATGATTTCTAAACCATAACATTCAGACAGTTTATTTAGACAGATTATACAGTGATAGCATCAAGATGCTATAGCAGATATACAGAATATGCAGATATTATATGCAAAGCACACATAGATTATATACAAAGCATACATATATTATATACAGAGCATACCGATATTATATACAGAGTTTATAGATATTGTATACAGATATTATAGATAGTACAGATAGAAAGCACAAATGACACAGATAGATAATAAATATATTTCAGTCATATATCTTAGATAAAATAGCTCAGAAATAAAGTGTTATGGTTGGTTTTGAAATCATGTTAAAAGCAGCAAGATGATTATATATTTATATATGTATACAGTATTACACGATATCAGATCCTTGTGGAAATTACAGATAGATATATTTACAGCAGAGCACGGTACCGTTGCTAGTTTCAGACATGAGTCAGATAGCATATGGATTCCATCTAACCGTGCTAGGAGAGATTGTAGTCTCCCCAGCACGCTGGGTTGAGGTAGCCGGTTAGACGATGACAGAGGTTTGATACAGCCCGAAGAGATTGCAGTGGGCTAGGTTTTTCATAGATTATTACAGATTGGTGGATGTACAAATATATATTGACTTTCCTAGTAGGCCAACTAGTGTAAGTCTAGCCTACGGGCTGCACAAACCTATCATGAGGGGATATATCATAATATACAAATCCCAGGATATAGTATAAGTTCCTATGTTTAGATAGATCACATAACAACAATTTATATTGTTATACTAGTAGTACCTTCAGATAGCAAACTCAGATACACAATCATATTTTAAAGATTACATGATCAAATAGATATATTCTGTAGAGTTTATCAGTTTTCTCAGATTACAGTATTATTTCAGTATTTTAACTATTTAACTTAGCCGTCACACACTAGTAATAGCATATTTCCACTTACTGAGCATTGTCTCATCCTAGTGACTTACCATTTTTCAGGAGATCCAGCTAGACGAGCAGATCAGGCTCGCGGGTAGAGGTTGACTTGAGCTGCCATTGTGGGAAAGGTAGGTATTTTTGAGATAATAGTGTTTTGGGATAGTTTTCAAATCATAGATATGTCACTGGGTATTTTGCATTGTAAATATATGTCAGAGTTCTATAGTTTTTTGGTATTGTATTATGTACAGCAGTTTCCAGTTTTGTTTACCACTGCCTAGTTTTGTATGATGTACAGAGTATTCCCTAGTGCTCCTTTGGGCCTGGGATGTTACCAGTAGTATTTCAGACAGATGATATTATAATATACAAAAAAAAAATGTTGAATAAATAGCAGGTCATTACATGATGTGTCCCTAAAATGCACTATTTTAGGCCCCCATTTACATATGTTTTGTTCTCATTTATCTCGTATTTACCCTTTCTTATCATAGTTCAAAGTTATGAGTGGTTTGTTTATGTTTCAGGAAAATGAAGTTAAAATCGAGGAGTTAAGCAATGCAAGAAGCCAAGGGAGTAATTGGGAAGCACAAGGCTTAACCAGGTGCTCAACCAAGTCCTCGAAGCCATAGTTCATCAAAGCAAACGAGACCTTGCTCGACTATGTGGTGCAACTAGCAAACACAAAGGGTGACCAGGTGTTAGCTTTACCGTGATCCCAAGAGGGGGAGTGAATTGGTATTTTTAAACTTTAAGCCCAAGGTTAATCTCCTAACGCCAATATATTCACAACCCTATGGACAATCTTGTGCAAGCAATGTAAACGTATATCAGAAAGTAAATAAATCAATTTAATCAATCACACATGTACTAGAAAGCAGTAAAGTAAGAGTGACAAGCTAGAATGTTATCGAGGTTTGACCAATTGCCTACATTCTTGCCTTAGCTAACAAGCACAAGGATTACCACTATAACTTGCTCACTTAAATGGGTGAAGTGGCACCTATACAAACCAGGTCAATTAGCACAGGGCTAACCTCAACCTTTACAACAATCCTTATTAGGCTGGATTACCGCCCCCTCAAACGATGCCTAGAATCACTCAGATTTACAATCAAATGGTATAGATAAAAGTGCTTTCAAGTAAAGCAGATATGTACCCAAATGCGTTCAATCACATACACCACAAATGATTTAATATGTAAGCTCAGTGTGGTCCAATAGTTCAACTCTCAAATTTTTTTTCTATCAGTGTAGTAAGTACGTGAGAGTGTCAACAACAATCTGTGTATCTCAAAATATTCAATCAATTGTGCTCACACAAGATGTCAAGTAAGTCTCAAGTGTGTTAATCAGTAGGATGTCTCAATCACAAATATAATGTATATGCTTGGTTTGCAAAAGCTATGCAATCTTTGTATTCAGCAAATGATGTTTACTTGAATAGATATTGCCACAAAGATTAATATCACAAACACAATATCTTTTCACAAATATATTAATATAAATCCCACAAGATATTTGAGTAAGTTTAAAAATATTTTTACAAGCCAAAAACAAATACAAGCTTCCTAAGATATTGCAATACAAATGCAATACTCAGAAACTTAGGAAAGTCTTCTTAGGAAGGCTTATGAGAAAATCCCCTTAAGAACACTTAAGTTTAGCTCTCAATGGAAATCGATTCAAACACACAACAATGAGAGAGCAAACCTTTTAACATCAACACTCAATACACTTATAGATGATATACAGAATTGAAGAAGGTAAGTTTGAGTGGTTTTAGAGAGTATAAGCAATAGGAAGATTTTTGGCTTGAGAGAAATTTTTCACTTTGTTTTCTTGTTGCTAATTTTCCCAAATGAAGGGGTATATATAGACACCCCAAGAATTATAACCGTTGGGGACATGTTTGGGATTATTAGAAAAGATTAATGACCTTTTAATTATTTTAACCCTATTTAAAAAATTAACTACGGTAAAAAAATTCAGGACAACCCAAGAGACCCGGTCGACCAAAAACCTTTTGGTCAACCAAAGTTCATATGGCTCAGTCGACCAGGCCATTTTTGAATTGGGGACTCGGTCGACCGAATGTACATGTCCGAGACAATTTTTCCATTTTACCAAGGTTCGATCGACCGGGAAGATTTGAACTAAATGGTTCAGTCAACCAGACCGTTGGGACTTCTCCCAAGGACCCTCGGTTGACCAGACAATTGCAATGCAATTTCGGCTCGGTCGACCAGGTGGTCAAAATGTTGACTTGAGGAGGTTTCGATAGACCGGGGGTATTTGAACTATAATGGTTCAATCGATCGGGCTAAAGTTAAAATGTTGACCTAGACCGGATTCGATCGACTGGGGAAGAATGAACTGCTAAGGTCGGTCGACCGAAAGTACACAAAGTGTGCATTTTGGTCCTAATTCAATACACTTTCACCTTATTCAAGTCCCTAACATTTATGAGTGCAAAGGTGAGTGTCCTAGGATCCATTTTGGGTCCTTTTGAAGACACCAAAAAAATTCGGTGTTGGTTGACCGAAGGGTAAATCCTATGGTCTTTCTAAGGTCATTTTTAGTTTTTCTTGGTTTGAGCTTACGTAATAGACTATGCATGTGATGTGTGTGCTTATTACAAACCAAAGACCCTAATTTACTATTACAAACCAATTACGCAGGAAAAACATATATTACAATCATAAATATAAATTGGTCTTCAAGCTTCATTTACTTTACGTGCATCTTGATCTTGACGATTGAGGTTCCTGCACACAATCTCATATACTCATTAGATATTACGAGTATTTGTCATAATCAAAATCGAGTGTGACCTATAAGGTCAACACCAGGTCACAAAATGAAGACTCTAGAGTGGGACTGAAGTAGAGATGCTGAGAGGTTCGACTAATGGTGTGACCAAGAGACCCTGAGGGGTGACCACATCGGCTGAATATAAGACTAGCTGAAGCAGAGATCCTAAGAGTTTCGACCAAGGCGCGATCAAGAGATCCTAAAGCTGCAACCAGGTCGAGGAAGCCTGTAGATTGAACCCTAGAATTCTTGAGAGTCTCCACTAGGGCACGACCATGGAAAGACTAGGGTGAGACTTGGTTGATTGTGTTCGAATCCAGAACCTGTTTCACAAGATTTCTGCTAAAACTTTCCTAATTTGAATTCAAACTCTTGTAAACCTTTTTGGGTATAAAACCAAACTTAGAATAGGTGATTAGGGTTCCCATTTGGTCCCTCTTTGGTTAGAGATAGACCTAGAGTGTCTTTGGGTGCCATTTAGATTAGATTTACAGCTTTCTTTTAATTCCATGTCAGGTTTGTATTCGGATTCTTTGAAGGCCTGTGACAACTTTCGAGTTTTGAGTGCTGCTGCGTAGATTAGTTGGTTCTCGATTGTAATCTCGATTGCTAGTAATAGGCCTTCCAGCTTCAATTGATGCCATTTTCAATACTTGTCTATTTACTCTGCTTTGATTTCAATTCTACAATTTAAATACCATATTTTTAATTTACATGCACATTTAGTTCTCTGATTGTGATGAAATCCCAAAGGGATAGGATAGCATAACTAGGGATTTAGTCACTTATATGTAATAGGTTACGATTCCTATAGAGTGTTTCGTGCTTGCCGGATAGGGTATATCTAGGTTCCCGATTGTGCTCTAGACGATTGGTGCACCTTCGCTACTCTATGCCACTCGAATGGTTCACTTGACTGTCTAACCTAGTACGGATAGCTGATCGGATATAGTTATCGCGCATGATAGCCTAATTTGGATTCATAATTTGAGACTTGCTTTCTAGGAGTAGCTTTAATTACAATTTACTTTCATTGCTTGTTTAGTTTAGAAAACAACCCAAAAATCTTATTTTTTCCTTTATTGCAAAGCGCAGTAAATTAGGCTAAAATTGGTAAACAAATGCACTGAGTTCCTGAAGATCAACACTCGACTCACTCCTTGTTCAACTAAACTTGGGCTTAGTTAGGTTATAAATATTATTTTCAGTAGTCAAGGACTCAAGCCTTGGTGAGCCTACCAAATTTTGGCATCATTGTCGGGGACTCAATTATGGTAGTAAGCCAGATTTTAGTATAGTGTACTACGTGCTTTGTTTTTCTTTATTTTCTTTTGTTTTTAATTTTTGTTTGATGTTTGAAGTTTTGATAGTGTGGTTAACATGTATATGTTAGGTTTGCGCTCTTTGGATCCTGAGTTAGTGTCTATAGACCCTGAGAGTGAGAGATCATATAGGTCAATTAGGAAATCTACCATTAGTCCTGAGTTAGCCGAGTCCTCTAAACCTAAATTCATGACCAAACCCTAACCGGTTCCCACTTACCAAAATTTGGAACCTTTTGCTCTCCATCAACCTGCGATGAAGGAGTAACCTCTTTGGCCCTTGAGCGACTATTTCACACCCAATGCATGCACGTCTACGTCTTATATCCAGTTCCCAAATGTTGAGGTGGTGCAGTTTGAAATCAAGACCTCTATCATCTTGATGCTTCCCAATTTCTTTGGGAATTTGCTGGAAAATCCGTACAAGCATTGATTACGTGCTTAAAATGGGTAATTAGGCATTTTAATCCGGGCATTAGAGCTTATATTTTTAATTAAATGCCTAATTACTCTCAATATTTTAAAAAGGTGTCCTAATTACAATATATGGGTTTTATTGAAAAATTTATGAATTTTTGGTATTTTTTTATCGTAGAAAAATTATTGGAAACTAAAATTAGCATTAATTCGTAATTCATGCATAACTTCTCCGTCCGAGTTTCGATCAAGATGATTCGAAATCCTGAAGAACGATGAAAAGATTTTCTACAGTTTCCATGTTTTGAGCTTTGAGAGAAATGGGCTTCAGGAGAGTCGAAACGAGCATTGTTTATAGAAGAAAAATAAATGAAAAAAAAAAAGAAAATAAATAAATAAATAAAGTAGGCTTGATGTGACCCGGCCATGCAGAATGGGTCAGGTCTTCTTGGTTAGGCCTCATGGCTGGTAGGGCAACCCCCTCTCCTTATTTAGTTTTCTCTTCTGGAAGACTCCCCCGCACCTATTCCTTTTTTTTTTCTTTTTTTTTCCCGACACTCTCTCTTTGTTCTCTCCCTCTCCTTCTCTTAAACTCTCTCCGCCCCTCTTTTTTATGCTAATTCCCTCTCTTCCCGGTCTCCTTTTCTCTCCTATTCCTTCTCTCTCTCAAACTCTCTCTCCCCCTCTGCTCTCTACCTGCTGAACTCAAAGTTTCCTGCAAACTTGCTCAACCCTCGGCCAGCCACTATGAGTCATTGCTGCTGCTGCTCCTTCCTCGTTCTTGCAGATACCCGAGAAGCTCCGGCTGTGAGGAACCTTTCAGCTACTGAACTCTCCGCTCTAGCCACCTCAGTTCGGCCACAAACTACTGCAACTTCACCAAGCTCCACAGCATCGCTGAGACTAGCCACCCTCCACTCTTTGCTGCACCACCTTGTTGTCGTGAGGAGATCAGCCACACCCAAAGCCACCTTCACCCACGACTCTCTCTCTCTCTCTCTCTCTCTCTCTCTCTCTCTCTCTCTCTCTCTCTCTCTCTCTCTCTCTTCATTTATTTTTTATTGTTAGTTAAATGTTATTTTTTTATTAAGGTTTATTGAAGAATTTAAATTCTGAATATTATTTAAAGTGCTTTATTTATATTGTAGTTTATTTAGTTATTTATTCTCTCTCTCTCTCTCTCTCTCTCTCTCTCTCTCTCTCTCTCTCTCTCTCTCTCTCTCTTTTATTGTTAGTTAAATGTTATTTTTTTATTGAGGTTTATTGAAGAATTTAAATTCTAAAAATTATTTAAAGTGCTTTATTAATATTTCAGTTTATTTAGTTATTTATTTTCTTAAGAAAAAAAAGAGAATAAAATACAAAAAGGAAATTTTTTTTAAAGTTCGATTAGTAATTTTTCTTAAATTTTAATCTTGTTATCATGTTCAGTTTTGTTTAGGTTGATACAACATTAATTTTTGTTCGAGTTCTTAGTTCCCTTTTAATTTTGATTTTGGTTTAAGTTTTTAATTTTTTTAAAGATTCGGTTTTTATCACTCGCATTTGTGTTTGAGTGAGTTTCATTATTGCGTGTTTTAATTAAGTGCTAAAGGTACCGTCTTTTCTATTCTGACGTTTAACGTGTGTTTTGATGTCTGCCCGATTAGACATAGGATTTCTGTTCTTATTATCTAATTCAGTGCATGCTAGGATTAGGGTTTAATTTTTGTGTTCGTTTAATTTGTCAAAAGTAATCACAAACAATCCTGAAAACCCAAAATCTGAATTGAGTTCAGTAATTTTTAATTTCGATTGGAAAAATGTAAAATTTGAGATTAAACCACATTCCCTTATGAGACGATCTAGTCTTAAGGCTGAATATTACACAATAGAACTCTTATACTTGGGATAGCCTCTGAGCTGCTCATTTTTTGAGTGAGTCAAGTTTTTGGCACTGTTGCTGAGGAATGTCAGTCTTAGTCTCAAATTAGCGTTTTTCCCGTCATTTTAATTAGTCTCATGAAAAATAAAAATAAAAATAAAAAAAATAAGAAAAAAATTGAGTTTTGAAAAATAAATAAATAAATAAATATGGCTGCACATGCACCACGCATGCTACCTTAGTTCTACGGGACAGAATCTGAGTGCCTTTATCAACACCCGACAGAGTTCGAGTTAACTTGCAATATTTTTTCTCTCATGCTAGAACTGATGAATCTACTAGATTGGGTTTATTTCTTGCCTCTTTGAAGGATGGGGCATAGATGTGGTTCAATTCCTTGACACCTCATTCTATCACTAATTGAGCTGAAGGGTGACGAGACTTTTCGGGCTTGTTGGGAGAGATTCAAGGGTCTACTAAGTACTTGTTCACATCACGGGTTTGAATCATGAAGGTTAGTTAATTGTTTTTATACTACTCTTACCCCTGATTGCAAGCACTTTGTCTAGACCATGTGCAATGGAAAACCCTTCAGCGAGGATCCGGATCAGGTACTATCATTTTTTGATTACCTAGATGAAAGGATCCCACAATGGAATACACGATACAATCAGGTACCCATGACAGTACACCCTATCAGCACAATCAGTGGTGGAGATACATATGAGCCAACATACTACCCAGACACTCTTTTGCCTCAATATTAGCCACAACAGATCCCTCAGAGCTGTGCACCGTTAGGATTTCCTGATGATATCATGACACAGATGGCGAATATGCTCCAGAAGTTCATGTAGATTCAAGTCAATCAGTATAGTGAATTGAAGGACACCATTAATGTGATGAGCACGCAGTTGGATATCTTAGAAAAAGAGGAATTGCCCATGGAACCTCAGCTTAGTCCTCAAGAATACCAGTAACAACAACAACAAATACATAATGTTTCTTTTGAGACAGTGGAGGCTGCCATCATTTTGAGAAGCGGTTAAGAAGTTTCCTAACCTAAGATGCTTATTGCTAAACAACCTGTTGTCCCGATACTTAAAGTTACGACTAAAATAGATGAAGTCAAAGAAAAACCAGAGGAAGCGGACCTAGAAGTGAAGCAGTTAGTTAATGATGAGAATGATATTAATAAGGAGTACCAACCTATGGTACCTTATTCTCAGAGCTTGGTAGTCGTGGAACTGTCACTCCCGACTAGAATAATTGTTGAGGAGCCCAATGCTGAAATAGATCCCTGCAGTGGTAAGATGATTGGTACACCCGATAAAGAGGGTGAGCATAATGGTGAATGTTTAACTTTCAAGGAATCAGGTAAAACTTTTAATGCTAATGCTTCTGAAGAACTAAAGGTAGCTGTTCTAACAACTTTTCCTCAAACACTAGTTCATAAAGAAGTAAATTTCCTGAAAAATATACTGAATAAGTCTCCTTTCTTGTTAAAACAAGAAAGTCAATCTGCACGCATATTGTCTGGTATTTTGACGAGTATTAATTCATTTGAGGCTGACTTTCGTGCAGGTATGAAGACTTATTCATTGTGGCGGCTTAAATTTGGAGACTCGTTAGTTCAATTTATAGACCTGCACCCACTAGACGAAATTCCTCTAGAGCCTCCGCCAGACAACTGTGATGTTTTTTTCCCCTTCTTTTCCTTTTGTTTTACCTTATTTTATTTTTAGTTAATTTTCAGGTACATTTTCTTGTAGTTTAGTTTTTCTTTTCCATTACTTCATCACCCAGGTACACCCTACTTCTCCCATGCACAGTTTTTCTATTTCCCCCATGCTTTCACATTAAGGACAATGTTCCACTTTAGTTTAGGGGGGGGGGGGTGAGCATTTGTATGTGACACTGTGCATGTATACTTGCTGGGTATATATTAAATAAAAAATCAAAAAAAAAAAGAAAAGAAATAAAAAGCATTGAGGATAAATTGACGAGTATTAATTCATTTGAGGCTAACTTTCGTGCAGGTATGAAGACTTATTCACTGTGGCGACTTAAATTTGGAGACCCGCTAGTTCAATTTATAGACCTGCACCCACTAGACAAAATTCCTCCAGAGCCTCCACCAGACAACTGTGATGTTTTTCTTTCCATTCTTTTCCTTTTGTTTTACCTTATTTTATTTTTAGTTAATTTTTAGGTACATTTTCTTGTAGTTCAGTTTTTCTTTTCCATTACTTCATCACCCAGGTACACCTTACTTCTCCCGTGCACAATTTTTCTATTTCCTTTATGCTTTCACATTAATGACAATGTTCCTCTTTAGTTTGGGGGGTGGGGGTGCGGGTGAGCATTTGCATGTGACACTGTGCATGTATACTTGCTGGGTTTTATATATTAAAAAAAATCAAAAAAATCAAAAAAGAAAGAAAGAAAAAGCATTGAGAATAAATTGACGAGTATTAATTCATTTGAGGCTGACTTTCGTGCAGGTATGAAGACTTATTCACTGTGGCGGCTTAAATTTGGAGACCTGCTAGTTCAATTTATAGACCTGCACCCACTAGACGAAATTCCTCCAGAGCCTCCGCCAGACGACTGTGATGTTTTTCTTTCCCTTCTTTTCCTTTTATTTTACCTTATTTTATTTTTAGTTAATTTTTAGGTACATTTTCTTTTAGTTCAGTTTTTCTTTTCCATTACTTCATCACCCAGGTACACCCTACTTCTCCCATGCACAGTTTTACTATTTCCTTTATACTTTCACATTAAAAAATAATGTTCCAGTTTAGTTTGGGGGGGGGGGGGGTGAGCATTTGGATGTGACACTGTGCACGTATACTTGCTAAATAAAAAAAGATAGAAAAGAAAGAAAGAAAGAAAGAAAGAGCATTGAGGATAAACGATTATGCCATGATTAACACTGACTTATACCCTTCACATACTTGCATATAACTTAAGAATTACACATTTGAGTCATTTATGTGTAGTTTCTTTTTATATGACTTTGTAACTCCATGAAGAATTGATTGGTAGTACACTCGTGTTACTTTGGTTGTATAATTTCTTGTATTTACACAGCATCTCATGAGGCTGAATAGACACATTCACACGATTCATTGCACTTAGGGTTCCTTGTGAGCACTGAGAGAACACCCGTGGCGACTATGACACCTTGTGAGATATCCTTAAACTATTTATCGTCCTTTTGAGTGTTAACATCAAATTAGAGTTCAAGAGACTCGATTCTCTTTTCTTTTGGACAATTCCTTATACACTAGTTTCTGTTTTTGATTTGCTAGCCTAGAGGTGACATCTAGTGGGGAGATAGAAACCTAGGTCTTGTAGCCTACTCAAGATGTGAAGGCCGAGCCATCCCTAGAAATAGACTTAGTTCATGGACTACTGTTTGAGTTTAATTCCCGTTGATGGTATGAAGACAACAAAAGAAGTGTAATGATTGTCCTAATTGATCAAGAAAAGATAGAAAATGAAGAATGAGTAGAAAAAAGAATAAGAAATAGAAATACACATGAAATGAAATAAAATGCTAATGCCTGCTCCACTTAAATACCACAAAAAATTCAAGGACACGACACATGTTCTCCACGTATGAGGATTCTTCAACCGTTTAATGCCTCAGATGTATTCACGACAAGTTTGTGAATGAGTTGATCTAGGGTGCTCTCGATTGGACATGGGGAGTAGGTGAGAAGATGCTAGGGTGAAGGACCTGACACCTCATAGATAGGCTAGATTCTTCTCAGACTAGTCCACTCCATATACTTAGCGTTTGTTCCTTTCAATATGTGGGATGTTTTATCGCGACACTCCTTCTCACATATGACTAGTGAACTCATTATTTTTGAGTGTTCTTGAGGGTATACTAGTTAGGCCGAGTCAAAACAACTGTTCTGTAGGTGTTCACTGGTATCCTAGATGTAATGAGTCACACACATCACACATACCTCGATATTTTACCTATTTATACTTGAACTTATATGACTGCATTAACTCTGAATTATGCCACTGATTAACTTCATGTGAGTATACTATTCTTAATTTCTATATAAACGATGAAACTTGCATGAGTGACGCTTCAGAGTTGTGTGCATTGAATATGAACGAACTTGTGTGAAATTCAGTTATATTCCTTTATGTGAAACAGTATGATTTTGTTGCATGGGCATTAATTTCATGTTTGCTGGAGTTAGTAATTGTGAACACCGCCCTGAAATTCATTCACGTTATTTGCTAGAGACTAGCAAAACATTAGTTGAGAGGTGTGATTACGTGCTTTAACTGCGTAATTAGGCATTTTAATCTAGGCATTAGGACTTATATTTTTAATTAAATGCTTAATTACTCTCAATATTTTAACAAAGTGTCCTATTTACAATCTTTGGGATTTATTGAGCAATTTATGAATTTTTGGTACTTTTTTTTATCGTAGAAAAATTATCGAGAGCTAAAACCGGCATCAGTTTGTAATTCATGCATAACTTCTCCACCCGAGCTCCGATAAAGATGATTCGAAATCTTGGAGAACTATGAGAAGATTAGCTACAATTTTTGTGTTTTGAGATTTGAGAGAAACAGACTCCAAGAGAGTCCAAATGAGCCTTAATCGTAGAAGAAAAATAAATGAGAAAAAAAAAGAAAAAAAAAAAGAAAAAAAAAGAAAAAAAAAAAAGAAGAGGCTTGATATGACCCAGCTATGCAGGTCGGGTCGAGTCTTTTTGGTTGGGCCCGTGGCTAGTAGGGCAACCCCCTATCCCTATTTAGTTTTTTTTCTTTTTTTTCCCGGCACTCTCTCCTTGTTCTCTCCCTTTCCTTCTCTTAAACTCTCTCAGCCCCTCCTTTTTATGCTAATTCCCTCTCTTCCCGGTCTCCCTTTCTCTCCTCTTCCTCCTCTCTCTACCCCTCTACTCTTTACCTACTGAGCTTGAAGTTTCCTACAAACCTGCTCAACCCCCGGGCAGCCACCGTGAGTCGTTGCTGCTATCGCTCTTTCCTCCTTCTTGCAGATACCCGAGAAGCTCTGGCTGTGAGGAACCTTTGAGCTGCTGAACTCTCCACTCTAGCCACCTCAGTTCGGCCGCAGACTACTGCAATTTCTCCAAGCTCCACAGCACCGCCGAGACTAGCCACCCTCTACTCTTTGCTGTGCCACCTTGCTGTCGTGAGGTGATCAGCCACACCTGAAGCCACCTTCACCCACGACTCTCCCCCCCCCCCCTCTCTCTCTCTCTCTCTCTCTCTCTCTCTCTCTTCTTTTCTTTTTTATTATTAGTTAAATGTTATTTTTTTTATTGAGGCTTATTGAAGAATTTAAATTTTGAATATTATTTAAAGTGCTTTATTAATATTGCAGTTTATTTAGTTATTTATTTTCTCTCTCTCTCTCTCTCTTTTTTTTTTTTATTGTTAGTTAAATGTTATTTTTTATTAAGGTTTATTAAAGAATTTAAATTATGAATATTATTTAAAGTGATTTATTAATATTGTAGTTTATTTAATTATTTATTTTCTCAAGAAAAAAAAAGAGAATAAAATACAAAAAGGAAAAAATATTTTTTTTTAAGTTCGATTAGTAATTTTCCTTAAATTTTAATCTTATTATCGTGTTTAGTCTAGTTTAGGTAGATAAAGCATTAATTTTTGTTCGAGTTCTTGGTTGCCTTTTAATTTTGATTTTGGTTTAAGTTTTTAATTTTGTTAAAGATTCGATTTTATCACTTGCATTTGTGTTTGAGTGAGTTTCATAATTGCATGTTTTAATTACGTGTTAAAGTTACCATCTTTTCTATTCTGAAGTTTAATGCGTGTTTCGATGTCTGCGTGATTAGATGTAGGATTTCCGTTCTTATTATCTAATTCAGTGCATGCTAGGATTAGGGTTTAATTTGTGTGTTTGTTTAATTTGTCAAAAGTGATCACAAACAATCCTGAACACCCCGAATCTAAACTGAGTTCAGTAAATTTTTAATTTCGATTGGAACAATGTAAAATTTGATATTAAATCGCATTCCCTAAGGAGACGATCTAACTTTTGGGCTGAATATTATACGACGGAACTCCTATACTTGGGATGGCCTTCGAGCTACCCATTTTTTGAGTGAGTCAAGCAGCTAGATGAGTTTCTTGACATTTGTTCCACCATCCGTATACCTCACTTTGGTGATGATGCCCTTCGTCTAAGGCTATTTCCGTTCTCTCTAAAGGACAAGGCCAAATATTGGATGAATTCCTTAAAGTCGAATTCAGTGATTAACTGGGCCACTTTGCAACAAGAATTCATGAAAAAGTTCTTTCCTATAGGAAAGACTAACTAGCTTAGAAAGGCAATCACCAATTTCTCCTAATTGGATTGGGAACATTTTTTTGAGACATGGGAGCACTTTAGGGACCTTCTGCTCAAATTCCCACATCATCAAGTCCCTAGGTGGCAATTTGTTCAGAATTTTTATGAAGGGTTAGATGAGCGTGATAGAGCCATGGTAGATGCATCTTGTGGAGGTACTTTCCTCAAGAAGCATGAGAATGAGGCTTGGACTCTTTTTTAGACCCTCACTGAGAATTCTTAGCAGCATACTATTCCTACTTATAGACCATCCTAACCTTCCTATTCTTATCTTAAGGGATTTTATGAGTTAGCTGCAGGCCATGACCTTGCTCCCACTCTACACACCATTGTGATGAAACTAGATCAATTCTTATCCTTAGGACAACAACCTCAGCTTGTGGCGTGTGCAGAGGTGTGTGTCATCTACTATGATCCCTCTCACACCTATTATAATTGCCCTTGTGCACCTCCCACACATGAGATTGTGTGGGATTAAGTTAAGGCCACCCATAATAGGTACGACATGCTGATCAATGATCCCTACTCTAATAAGTGCAATCTTGGGTGGTATAAACATTCTAACTTCTCCTTAAGGCCACAAGCTCCAGGTTTTCAAACTCAAAGACCTTAGCAATCACCCAATACTCCACCTCCTTGTCCATTTCAAAATCCTCAAAATCTTCCTATGTCTACCCCTAGACAATTAGTGTTTCAACCACCATCTCCTCCTCAACCCCAATATTATAGATCTTTTGAGGAGATGGTGTTGAAAACCCTTAAAGGCATTGAGGCTGATCACTAAGTTGATCGGTAATTACTCCACTCCCACTCCCAGTCCATTGCCAAGCTAGAAGCCACCATGGGCCAACTAGTTACATCCTTAAGTAGGAGAGATGATTGTAAGTTGTCGAGTCAGCCTCTAGTGAACCTTAAGGGCCAGTACGGGGTAGAATATGAGCCGACTGCTAGTTATTCGACATATCATGAGCAAGATCCGGTTGTGACCATTCTTAGGAGTGGTAGGGAGGTAGATAATAGGTTCAGGAAGAAGTTAGATCAAGGAAAAGGTAGGGAGAAGATGAGGGAAGAGCCCAATGCTAAACCATGTAATCCTCCTCCCTCTAATCCCGTAGCTGATACCGAGACACCTATCCCCTCCAATGATGGAGCACTTCCCCATTATGTCCCTGCAGTGCCCGAGGAGCCCCTAAAATGCATGATTTTAGACCCTCATCTACCTTTATTTATTCTTAATTTATTATGTAATTAGTTATTGTTATCATTGTTCAGAGCTATGCAAGGTTTGTTGGTCTTTTTAGGGAAAATAGGTTAAAACCGAGGAGTTAGGCATATGAGAAGCTAAAGAAGAATTTGGAGTCCACAAAGCTCAGTTTAGATGTTCAGCCAAGTTCCTAAAGTCTCAGATTACCAAGAGAAAAGAATACTATATTCGACCAAGTGGTGCAACTAGCAACACAAAGGGGGACCAAGTCATCATCTGCAAACTCCAAGGTTTCAAATTGAAGAAGAATTGTTGCAAAGATTGACCAAATCTTTGACTAAGTGACTCTCAAGGGCGACCAAGTCAAGATACCGAAGCATTCTGAAGCCATAACTTCCAAGAGTATCAACGAAGTGTTCGACCAAAGAGACCATGAGGAGCGACTATATCGAGTTCTTAAGATTTCCTGAAGTTCAAGATATTGCAAGTCTTAACCATCAACTCAATTAGCAAGATCCTATAGAGTGACTTAGTCAAGAGTACTGAAGATTCAAATTCTTGATTTCCCGCAAGTCTTAACTAGGGAGTGATCAAGGGAAGCATAGGAGCGACTTGGTCGACAACGACGATCTTCTGCGCGAAATTCACTGCAAAATTTCCTAAACTAAAAATAAAATCTTGTAAACCCTAGGGCCTATAAATATTCGCTACGAACATGAGCTCTGGGTTCCTCTTTGGCCAATTCTTGGTTAGTGACAGACCTAGAACACCATTGAGAACCACCATAGATTAGATTTACATGCTTTTGTATTTACTTTTTCTACTCCGGTTTTCTTTGTGTATGGGTGATCATTAGTGACAGAAGATTTGTTTTGCAATAAAGAAGCCATCTTTACATGCTTTCTCTTTACTGCTTTCAATTTACACACTTTAATTTACTACTTTGATTATGATGAAGGTTGCATATAAGGATAAGCACTACTACAGTTTCAGTCAGGTAGAAGTACTTGGCTATGGATCTGTGGAGGTGTTCGTGTGATTGTTGATATAGGGTATACTCCGGTTCCTGACCATGTTCCGGACGATTGGTGCACCCTTGCTACCCTGTGCCCTCAAATGACCCTCTCCCTCTTTGTCCTGAGAATATGGGGTTAGTACTCTTATGTATATCTAGTTGAACGTAGTTAGAGGCATGACATCCAGCGTCTGATTCATATCTCAGCATTGGTTTGTAGGAGTTGGGTAACGTATAATTTATCTACTTTCCAGTAGTTGGTTAAATCACACTCATTGCAAAGTACCATCTTTTTCACTTCCTTTTACACGAGGTAACAATAGACTAATTGGGAAAAGGTTGATAACTGCACAGTTTAGTCCTTGTGGATCGACACTTGACTTCCCCACTTTCTATTGAAGTTGGGATTATTAGGTAGTATAAATATTATTTTTGGTAGTTAAGGACCCAAGCCTTGGTGAGCCTATCAAATTTTGGCGCCATTGTCAGGGACTAGGGTACGGTTGTTAGCCAATTTCTCATTTAGTATATTGTTGCTTTGTTTGTATATATTTTTGTTTTTCTTTCTTTTGTTTATATATTGAAGTCTTGAATCTTTGTGCTTAAATTGTGTACGTTTGGTCTGCGTTCTCTAGACTCTAAGATAGTTCCTATTAACCTCGAGATTGAGAGATCATGTAGGTCTCTTACGAAGCCAACCTCAAATCCTGAGTTTACTGAGTCATTAGAGCCAAAAGTCATGGCCAAACAAAACCCACCAGTTCCCGCTCGAATCCCATAACACTAAGCTCCCCGCCAACCTATGGTGGGAGAGCGACAACTTTGGCCTCTTAGGGACTACTCTGTGCCTAATGCATACACCTCGCCATCTTGCATCCGATTCCTGAATGTTCAAGCGGCCCAATTTGAGATAAAGACTTCTATCATCTTGATCCTGCCCACTTTTTATAGAACTCCACTAAAAATCCTTACCAGCATCTGGATGAATTCTTGGAAATTTGCTCCACCATCCGCATACCTAATTTCGGTGATGATGCTTTTCGTCTTAGGCTCTTTCCGTTCTCTTTGAAGGATAAGGCCAAATATTGGCCGACGTCCTTAGATCCGAACTCGATGACCAAATGGGCCACCATGTAGCACGAATTCCTAAAAAAGTACTTTCTAATTAGGAAGACGAACCAATTTCGGAGAACCATCACGAGTTTTTCACAAATGGATGGGGAACTCTTTTTGTAACTACCCGCTTAATTTACTATATAATCAACCATATTAAATACCTTGATACCATTAATTAAAACATAACAAAATCAACCCGAACCCTTGGGTAACGGAGACACACCTGTCATACATAGAGAAAACCTAAGCAGCAGTAAATATAAATTCCATTCATTCAACCATAGAATACCATATACCAGAGTTACCTACATTCCATCATATACTGTATAAATATACAATCCTCAAAATCACAAAAAGATAAAACTAGGATTTTACATCAAACCTACTGACCCTAGTTCAAAAGACTCACCCTCTTAACATAATACAGCCGCCTCAATAGTGCAGGGCTCAGTCCACCTGTCTTTCTAGGTTCCCTAAAATGGTTTAAGTTGGGGTGAGACACCTCTCAGTGAGGGAAATAAATTGAATACAGTTGTGTGGCAACATGAATATTTGCATGCTATAGTAATTATATGATACATGTCACATGCTTGAAAACACTGATAATATCATAACTAAGTAAACATACAATTTCATAGTGTCACAAAAGCATACTGTATTTCACTATTCATAAAATCATTTGATATAACTAGTAATTTTGAAATTTACCAAAGATGAATAGCTAGCTAATGTCACATATTACCCCCCATGATGGGTTGTGCAGGCCGAAGACGAGACCCGACAATGGCTGGCTGACCATTGCCAAGTTAAAAATGTCTATAAGTACGATAGGCCCGCCACACTCTGGTCTGGACTTCCACGTGGACGTCAACAACTCTATACTGAAAGCCACATCGACTATCCATTGCCCACCCCCTCTACTAGCAGGGGCAGTTAGCACCAGTCTGAACTGAACTGTATAGCTACAGTACTGTGCTCCTGATAACTGATCTAAACTATCATCCAAGTTTTGATAACATATAGTACATGATAATATACTGTTTTAGCATAAATAGATTGATAGCATTTTCTGAAATCCGTAATATCATAAATAGTCACGGCCATGTGCCGAATAAATTTATAATTGCGGCCTTATGCCGAAAACATGCATAATTGCGGCCTTGCGCTGAAAACAGGCATAACTACTCCAGCTATCAATCATGGCCTTGCATCGAACATTTCATACATACTTATCTGAATAAATGTACTATTTATCATGTATTCTAAAATCATAGTTTACTGTGTTATCATGCTATTCCTGAAAATATCTGAAACATTATTTTTCTATAAAATTGGCTTAACATAATATAATATGTGTAAAATAATACTGAATAAGATCATGAACTCTATTCTGAAATCACATTTCCTAACATTTCATACTTAAAAATATATATTCCTATGTAACATCAGTATTTTCCCAAATATACATTTTCACAAATATGCTTATATATAATACATGCTTTCTGAAAATTAATCTACTATTAAATAAAAATAATTTTCATGAATAATTACTACTTTAATTTACTCCCTAACTAGACTACTGAAAAGCCCCTACTATGACTGGTCCTACAACCGCAGGGTATGCAAATTCCACCAGCGGCATAAACTGAGTCCAACTACCCCCAAAATCCAGCACGCATGCTCGAAGCATATCTTCTAATATCTGAATTGTCCTCTCAGTTTGCCCGTCTATCTGAGGATGGAACGCCGTGCTGAAAGAAGGTTGAGGCCCTAGAGCCTCCTACAAGCTCCTCCAAAATCGTGACGTGAAATGCGGGTCTCGATCTGACACTATAGAAACTGGCACACCATGAGAACGGATTATCTCCTGAATGTAAATCTCTGCCAGTCGATTAGGGGAGTAGCGGATCTTGATACGAAGGAAATGGGTGGTCTTAGTCAAACGATCTACAATCACCCAGATTGCATTCTGGCCATGTAATGCCGACGGTAGCCCTGAAACAAAATCCATAGATATGTGATCCCATTTCCACTCTGGGATAAAAAGTGGCTGCAATTGGCATGCCGACCTTTATTGCTCAGCTTTTATCTGCTGGCACGTCAAACACTGTGCTACATACTCGGCAATCTTCTTCTTCATACCATTCCACCAATAAGACTGTTGCAGATCCCGATGCATTTTCATGCTGCTGGGATAAACTGTGTACAAAGATCTGTGAGCCTCTTCTAAAATAGTCTTTCTCATATTAGCATCAGCAGGAACACATAATCTAGAATAGAACCGCAGAGCCCCGTCATCTGTAATACAAAATTCCTCTCGCTAATTCTAGATCCTCTTTCTGAGCAGCTTTGATCCTTTCCTACAGAGTAAGCTGTACCACTAAACTGGCAACACATACCTGAGGATCACTCTTGACCATCTCTATGCCAAGTCTTTCCAGATCCTTCATGATCAGATACTGAATCTCCAGAGCTATCAACGCTGGTCCCACAGACTTCCTGCTTAACGCATCAGCTACCACGTTTGCTTTTCTTGGGTGGTAACTGATGGTGCAGTAAAAATCTTTAATAAGCTCCAATCACCTTCTCTGCTACTTGTTCAGTTTCTTCTGAGTGAAAAAGTACGTTAAACTCCTATGGTTGGAGAAAATTTTGCATCGCTCGCCATATAGGGAATGCCTCCAAATCTTCAATGCATGTACTACTGCAGCCAATTCAAGATCATGGGTAGGGTAGTTCTATTTATATTCTTTCAACTGCCTAAAAGGCATACGCTACCACCCTATCATGTTGCATCAATACACAACCAAGTCCCTTCAAGGACGCATCACTGTAGATAACATAACCCTCACTTCCTGACAGAATGATCAACACTGGTGTCGTGACAAGCCTTTATTTCAATTCCTAAAAGCTTTGCTCATAGCTGTCGTCCCATTCAAAACTAACGTTCTTCCTAGTCAGTCGCGTCAGAGGCCATTGTTGGCCTAGCTAGGCTTAAACCTCTTGATTTTGATGATATCAAAGTAAGGTTATCTAATGTGTTTCCAAGTGATACTATTTCAGGCAAAGATGATTTCAGTAATAAAAATGAAAATTTCGAAAGCTCAGCTCAAACTTCAAATGCCATATCTTAAAAGCTCACAAGGATTAAGGAGCAATGAAAGCCTCACATAAATACAAGTGATCCATAATGAAAGCTGAGAGAAGTCTGAAAGATCCAAGATTAGTGACAAAAAGAACTCAAAGCAAAGAAAGTGTCAAATTTGTTTTCAGAACAAAGTTTTGTAAGTACTTCAAGCTGATTCATGTATGAATATTCATTTTGAAGCTTAATTAGGCAAAGAGACTAAGAGACCTTAGTTTTAAGACTTGGAACTTATTTTTCAAAGGAAAACCAAATTGAGATTCTAAGTCTAAATAAACAAAGGAGAGAGAAATCAAAATTGTCTTAAAATGAAAAACAAGCACTTGACAGATGATTGTTTGTCTATCGATAGACGACTGACATATTAAAGGACTTAAATTAAGAAGACAGAAGTCTAATAGATGGCTGTCAAGTTCTTGACAGACGAATGCCTGTAACAAATGAGACGTCTGTGTGTGTTTTTCCAGCTGACTGCCACCATTTTGAATGATTTTTTAAAACTGAGTTCTTTAGTGACAGACGACTGCCACTTTGAGGATAGCCGACTGCCACCTTTCTGTTTGTGAAAATTGTGTGTGAAATACTTGGACAGCCAACTGCCAGAGATCCCACAGTCGTCTGGCTCACGGCAAAATTCAAATTAATCAATGGGCATATTTTTAAAATTTCAATTACTTGAAGCCCAAATTATTTTAAAACTTGGACCCTACTCCAAGTAAACTTGGGGAACAAGTAAGAAACTTTTCTACATCTATAAATACCCTAAAGTTACATTGATTTAGACACCAAGATTTCAAATTAACAATCAAACTCTCTCTCAAGCATTCTAAAATTCTGAAAGTTCTTTGCTACTCACAATATCCACGAAGTTTGCTAAAGTTCTGTTGATTGTGTTATTGATATTGTGCTTCAATTGTTAATTCTTTCATCTATTGAAAGATTCCTACTGTGATAAATCTTTGGAGCTTCAATATGAATTTCGTTCTGTGAATTTTATTGAAGTACATAGTTTTTAATCTGTACTAATCAGCTCTTTGAGGAGCAATTCTTGTACGCCTTGTTTTTAAATCTTTGTAGCAGATTGATAGACGGTTCGAATGTTGGATCGTTGGACCAAACAAGGGGATATTGTTTGGAGAAGGTGGGCTCTAGCCTTAACCAAAGAGTGTTGTAATCAGTATTGTTCTGCCTGGTAAAGGAGCGGTGATAGTGAATCCTTTGGTGGTTTTGCCAAGGGCGAGGACGTAGGCTGTGTTGAAGCCGAACCTCGTAAAACCTTGTGTTCCTCTTTCTTCCCTACTCTTTACTTTTCAGCTAAATTTATAAATTGCGTGGATGCTTTATCAAACTCTAAATTCTAAGTGTTTGATTGTTAAATAAATCGGAAGATAATTTGTTTTGGTTTGATCAACATTGATTGCGAAAACCGAAAGGGACTACGTTGGTTGATCATCCTTAACTTATTAAACTGAAAGTTTATTTAAAAGCTGAACATTGGGAAGAAGGTTGTTTGTGGAAATTAACAACAGGGCTTATACAAATTCAGAAAGCTTTACACATTACTACGGGCTATTATTAAGTGGTTG
Source organism: Malania oleifera (assembly GCF_029873635.1). Classification (NCBI taxonomy): domain Eukaryota; kingdom Viridiplantae; phylum Streptophyta; class Magnoliopsida; order Santalales; family Ximeniaceae; genus Malania; species Malania oleifera. The sequence goes on along the minus strand of NC_080422.1, from coordinate 52,682,313 downwards.
ATTATATTGTTTTGGTTGTGATTACTCTGAATCAATTTTATGATTGTGGTTGAGGTGTGATTATTGTTATAACACAAAAATATTAAAAAAAAAGGGGAATTAAATTTTTAAATCCCAATTCACCCCCCCCCTCTTGGGAAGATATCCTAATTTCAATTGGTATCAGAGCCTAGTTATAGTAATTCCCAACAAAAAACTATAAAAAGATCAAATGAGAAATATAGGAGTAGCACCCTTTGGTGATGGCCAATCTTGAACCCATCCACCAATCTTTTGTGGACACAACTATACCTTTTGGAAAAAGAGAATGCAAATATATCTCCAATTCATAGATTGGAAAGCTTGGGAAGTTGTTATGGATGGAGGCCTAATCCCTACTAAGATAGTAGATGGAAAACAAATTCCCAAAGAGAAAAAAGATATAACCGATATAGACTATAAGATGCTCCAAATAAATTCAAGTGCTATAAATGCCCTATACTGTGCTTTAGATGCTAATGAGTTCAATATGGTCATGGCCTGCAAGACGGCTAAAGAAATATGAGACAAAATAGAAGTAACATGTGAAGGAATTGTAGATGTTAGGGACAACATGATAGATATGTTAATGAGTGAGTATAAAGCATTCAAAATGAATTCAGATGATTCAATCTCTAATATGTATACCAGATTTACCCAAATAATCAATTCCTTAAGTGCCTTAGGAAAGACTTATACTACCTATGAAATGATTAGAAAAATTTTAAGAGGTCTTCCCTCCATATGGGAACCAGAGGCTATTGCTATCATAGAAGGTAGAAACCTTAAGACCACCTCTCTAGATGAACTCATAGGTTCACTACTTACCTATGAAATGGCTTTAAAGGAAAGAAATCCTGAACCCAAGCATAAAAGATCTATTGCATTAAAAGCTTCTAGTCACAGCTTAAGTGAAGAGGAAAGTGAATCAAGCGACTTAAATCAGGATGAATTAACATTCATCAATAAAAGAATAGGCAAGTTCTATAGGAAAAATAAAAGGTTTCCTAGAAAATTTAGTAAAAAGAAACCTGAAAAAGGAGAGACAAGTGGAAAATAAAATAAAAGTAAAAATGAACCCCCTATATGCTATCATTGCAAGAAACTAGGGCACATCAAGCCAGACTGCCCGTTACTTAAGAAAGACAAGAAGAAAAAGAAGGAAGCTATGAAGGCCACTTGGGATGATTCAAGCTCCAGTGAGACGGAAAACGAGTCAAGTGGACAAGAGATGGCAAATATATGCTTTATGGCGAATGGCGATGAGGTAAATTCCTACTACTCCTCAACAGAATCCTACAATGAGTCTTGTGATAGCATGCCCTCCTATAAGGAATTACAAGATGAGTTGTTTTCTTTACATAAAAGATTCAAAAAAATTTCCAAGAGAAACATAACTTTGAAAGATCAAAATAAAGAATTAATGAAGCAACTTGAAACATCTAAAACCAGTGTGAAGGAGAAAGATTCTTGTATTGAAAAATTAGAAGATGAAATAAAAGAAATTACTCAAGAGATAGGAAAAATTAAAGAAGATGATTTAAATAAAAAAAGTTAGAGATAATCAAACTTAAAAAATCAGTAGAGGATAAAGAGAAAATTATATATAACTTTACCAAAGGAAAAGAAAATTTTGAAAAAATGATTGGACAACAAAGACTAAATGGAAACAAAGAAGGGATAGGTTATAATGGAAAAATAAATAAAAGGAGTAAAAAATTATACATGGGATATTTTGTCAAAGAATCCAAGCACTATGCTAGTACTTCTTCAAACAACAAACATGAACACACTACTTGCTGTATGTGCAAGACTAAGGGTCATGTAATGTTCAATTGCCCACTAAAAAGAAAATATGTTAAAGTTCAAGGAGAATGGAAAGTAAATAATAGAACTAAAAAAAAATTCAAAGAAAGTTAAGAGAATTTGGGTTCCAAAGACTAACACAATGAATCCCTCATTATAGGTGTGCTTTAGGACAACACCATCAACGGATAAATGGTACTTGGACAGCGGGTGTTCTACGCACATGACCGGTGATAGAACCAAGTTTACCACATTAAAACAAAAGGATAGGGGATACGTCACCTTCGGCGACAATGCCAAAGGTAAAATTATTGGCATTGGAAAAATAGGTAAAAAACCTTCTCTTACTATTAATAATGTGCTATTGGTAAAAGGATTTAAACACAATCTTTTAAGCATAAACCAATTAAGTGACAAAGGGTTCGAAATAACTTTTAAGAAAGAAAAATGTGTTATTCAAAACCCTAAGAACAATGAAACCTTGTTTATAGCTCATAGGATAAATAATGTATATTGTATAAACCTTGAGAGCTTAGTAAATCAAAACGTAACTTGTTTGGCTGCAATGAATGAAATAAGTTGGCTATGGCATAGGAAACTAGGACATGCTAGCATGAACCTATTATCCAAATTATCTAAGAAAAATCTTGTAAAAGGACTACCAAATACAAAATTCATAAAAGACAAAATGTGTGATGCATGCCAAAAAGGAAAGCAAGTCAAAACAAGTTTCAAAAGGAAAAAATACATATCAACTAAAAGACCTTTAGAACTCTTGCACCTAGACCTATTTGCTCCCACTAGAACCTTAAGCTTAGGAGGCAAACGATATGCTTTTGAAATTATAGATGGCTATTCAAGATTTACTTTGGTATTATTCTTAGCAAACAAAGACGAAACTTGTGACATGCTAATCACCTTATGTAAGAAATTACAAAATGAAAAAAACTATAATATAACTAATTTTAGAAGTGATAAAGGTAGGGAATTTAAAAACAAATATGTTGATAAATGTTGTAATGAACATGGAATAAATCATAATTTTTTAGCACCTAAGACTCCACAACAAAATGGAGTTGTAGAAAGAAAAAATAGAACCCTCCAAGAAATGGCTAGAACCATGATAAAATAAAATAATCTACCTAAATACTTTTGGGCAGAAGCTACAAATACCGCTTATTATATTATAAATAGGGTATCCATTAGATCAAGCTGAGACAAAACGCTATATGAACTATGGAAAGGTAGAAAACCCAACATTTCCTACTTTCATGTATTTGGGTGCAAATGCTTTATTCTTAATACTAAAGAGGATTTAGGTAAGTTTGATGCAAAATCTGATGAAGGTATCCTCTTAGGTTATTTTACAAATAGTAAAGCTTATAGGGTTTATAATAAAAAGACTCTTACTATTATTGAATCAATACACATAACGTTTGATGAATCAAATAATTTTGACAATAAAGTTAAGAATGATGAAAAAGAAGATGTCTCACAAAAAGAAGAAGATCTTGAAATAAAAGAAGAAAATAATAATGAAGCTTCAAATGAAAACATCATAGAAAATCTAGAACTACCTAAAGAATGAAGATATGCTAAAAGTCACCCAAAAGATCAAATTCTTGGTGAACCATCAAAAGGAATAACCACTAGAGCCTCACTAAAAAATATTTGTAACCATTATACTTTTTTGTCTCAAGATGAACCCAAGAATATTGAAGAAGCATTAAAAGATGATTCTTGGATTATAACTATGCAGGAGGAACTAAATCAATTTGAAAGGAGTCAAGTGTGGGAACTTATACCTAAACCCAAAGATAAATCAATCATATGAACCAAATGGGTGTTTAGAAATAAAAAGGATGAAAATGGGGTAGTTGTAAGAAATAAAGCTAGGTTAGTAGTACAAGGCTATAATCAAGAAGAAGGTATCGATTACGAAGAAAACTTTGCTCCCGTAGCAAGAATGGAAGCTATAAGGATGCATCTTGCCTATGCAGGCAATAAAGACTTTAAATTATACCAAATGGATGTAAAAAGTGCATTCCTAAATGGTTATATAAATGAAGAAGTTTACGTTAAACAACCTCTAGGATTTGAAGATTCTAAAAACCCAAATCATGTATTCAAGTTAACTAAGCCTTATATGGATTGAAACAAGCTCCTAGAGCTTGGTATGAAAGACTAAGCAAGTTCCTACTCCAAAATAAATTTTCAAGAGGAAAAATAGATAGCACTCTATTTATAAAAATAAAAAATAATGATATGCTTATAGTACAAATTTATGTTGACGATATCATATTTGGAGCAACTCATTAAAATTTATGTAACGAATTTGCTACAACTATGCAAAGAGAGTTTGAAATGAGCATGATGGAAGAATTAAAATACTTCCTAGGGTTACAAATTAAACAAGCTAAAAATGGAACATTCATAAATCAAACTAAATATATCAAAGACATGTTAAAAAAGTTTGATATGAAAGAAAGCAAACCCATAGGAACTCCCATGAGCACCTCAACGAGTCTTGACAAGGATGAAAAAGGAAAACAAGTAGATACCAAACATTACCGAGGAATGATAGGAAGCTTACTTTATTTAACAGCAAGTAGACTGGATATCATGTGTGTTAGGTTTCAATCGGCTCCTAAGGAATCACATCAAATCGCAGTTAAACGAATCCTTAGATATTTACTAGGCACACTTGATCTAGGTTTATGGTATCCAAAGGGAACTGATTTCGATATGATAATTTATTCAAATGCGGATTTTGCAGGATGCAAAATATATAGAAAGAGCACTAGTGGGACTTATCACTTTCTAGGACACTCACAATTTTCTTGGTTTTCAAAGAAACAAAATTCTGTAGCATTATCTACAAGTGAAGCAGAATACATACTAGCTGGGAGCTGTTGTACTCAAACTTTATATATAAAACAACAATTAAAGGACTTTAAGATTCAATATCAAACAATCCCTATAAAGTGTGACAATACAAGTGCTATGAATATTTCAAAGAATCCATTATCACACTTAAGAACCAAACATATTGATATACGTTATCATTTCTTAAGAGATAGTGTAGATAAGAAAGTAATAGCTCTTGAATTTGTTAACACTCACGATCAATTAGCTGATATATTCACAAAACCACTAGTTGAAGATCAATTTGTATTTATTCGATGGGAATTGGGAATGTTACATATACGAGAGGTTAACTAAGAGAGAAAAGAATTTTTTCTTCAAGGTAGAGGACTGCCAGATATCAAGTAGGCGCCTGACAGGCTACTGTCTATTTGGAAAGATAGTTGACAGCCGATTGTCAACTTGATGACAGACGACTGTCTCGTGGTGGTTCACGTTCATTTACCATTAAAAAAAAAAAACACTCTTTTTAAAGCCCCAGACGTCTGCCACTCGTCTACCCTTCACGAAACCAGCCTCTATTCATCTCTTCTCTAAGTTTCTCCTCTCCAAACCTCTTCCCAACGTCACTCCATCAAAGCCCTAAATCCTTCACATCTAGGATTTCTTGAATTACTGCTTCATCATCATTCCAAGAACCAAATCAGTTGGGGAAAAGGACAAAGCTTCTTCTTCAAGGCCTATTAGCAACAATGAAATTGAAAAATGGTTAGTTTCGTCTCACACAAAAGCTTTGAACCAAAATCACATCTCTACAATCGATCCAATGTTTTGTAAGGTGCTAGATGTCTCTTTCTTTGAAGAAAATTTCCATGAGATTCTTGAGTTGTTCAAAAATATAGGATGAGATAAGTTTTTTCTTCACCAAGTTAAAAGGATATTACCCTGTTCAGATTAAACTTTTCTACTCAAACTTGGTAAAGAAAGATGTTGGATTTGAAACCGAAGTATTTGGCCAAAAGATCACACTTACTTCACACTCACTAAGGAAAATACTTCATATTAATCATGGAGATTTTGAGTGCAATCCAATAGAAAAACAACGGACAATGGAGCAGGGTTTTCACCACAAGAATTTTCACCTCTTGTGATGAACGATCAACCCGTCTACTTTGGAAACCCTCCCTAATACAAACAACTCAATTTGCAAGCACAAATTCTTCACAAGATCATTGCTTATAATATAATTCCTAGATCAAGATCCTTTGATCATATCTCCATCTTTGATTGCTTCGTCATGTGGTGCATACTAAAAGGAAAGAAATTTGATTTAGCTAGCCTTGTACTCAAATGGATGGTCATGAAGCTCGAATCTCCTAGAATTGGGCTTCCATATGGTGGCATTCTTTCCTTAGTGTTTGCTCACTTTCAAGTCCTCACTCCATCTTCCAAAATAGTGAAGCGAACCCATTACAACATATTCTCCTCCACTACTTTAAAGAGAATGGGTTACAAGAAGTACACTGAGGGATGGATGTTTAGGGGTAACAGACTTGCACGACCGGCACTAGAAGAACGTAATCCAGCTCCTGAAGAAGCTGATATGCCTACATGGTTTCTTCCTTTTTATTAGCATTATTCCAGCTTTAGTTCTGATATGAGGGATGGTTTTGCTTCTCTTCAAGACAAGATCACAAATATTGATGATAAATATACTTTACTAGATCAAGGTCTTGACAAAATCAAGCAACGTGTCACACAGAATGACACTGATTTAGATAAAGAAAGTAATGAAAATGATGATGAAGACTCTCAGGCAAAATCAGAAGAAGACTCTGCTAAGAAGAAGAAGAAGAAGAAGAAGAAGAAGAAGAAGAAGGACCAAAACAATCTAAAGGAAAAGGAATTGCTGCAAATAGTGACACAACTTCTGATACTTGACTAAAGACTTTTGAACTTTTTGCTGTTTTGTATGCTACACATGCTCAGTTTATGGATGTATTATGCCTTTTTGTTGATGTCAAAAGGGGGAGTATGTGTGTGCACAAAGTCTATGAATCTATGTTTCTAGTTTGATGAACTATGAGTTCTCTGTATTTGTTTCTATGTTCAAATATATGCTTCTATGTTAAATCTGAAAAATGAACTTTTCTAAAATTATGTATTAAGATCTATGCTAATTGACAGGGGGAGTTTTGTATCTTTACTCTTTCTTTGTCATCATCAAAAAGGGGGAGATTGCTGGCCTAGTTAGGCCTATAACTCTTGATTTTGATGATAACAAAGTAAGGTTATCTAATGTGTTTCCAAGTGATACTATTTAAGGCAAAGATGATTTCAGTAATAAAACGGAAAATTCCGAAAGCTCAGCTCAAACTTCAAAAGCCATATCTTAAAAGCTCACAAGGATCAAGGAACAAGGAAAGCCTCACATAAATACAAGTGATCCATAATGAAAGCTTAGAGAAGTCTGAAAGATCCAAGATTAGTGACAAAAAGAGCTCAAAGAAAAGAAGTATCTCAAAGCAAAGAAAGTGTCAAATTTGTTTTTAGAACAAAGCTTTGTAAGTACTTCAAGCTGATTCATGCATGAATATTCATTTTGAAGCTCAATTAGGCAAAGATACTAAGAGACCTTAGTTTTAAGACATGGAACTTATTTTTCAAAGGAAAACCAAATTGAGATTCTAAGTCTAAATAAACAAAGGAGAGAGAAATCAAAATTGTCTTAAAAAGAGAAACAAGCACTTGACAGATGACTGTCTGTCAATGGACAGATGGCTGACATATTAAAGGACTTAAATTAAGAAGACAGAAGTCTGATAGACGACTATCAAGTTCTTGGCAGATGACTGCCAGTGACAAATGAGACGTCTGTGTGCATTTTTCCAGCCGACTGCCACCATTCTGAATGATTTTTTAAAACTGACTTCTTTAGTGACAAACGACTGCCACCCTAAGGACAACCGACTACCACCTTTCTATTTGTGAAAATTGTGGGTGAAATACTTGGACAGCCAACTGCCAGAGATCCCACAGTCGTTTGGCTCGTGGCAAAATTCAAATTACTCAACGGGCATATTTTTAAAATTTCAATCACTTGAAGCCCAAATTATTTTAAAACTTGGACCCTACTCCAAGTAAACTTGGGGAACAAGTAAGAAACTTTTCTACATTTATAAATACCCTCAAGTTACATTGATGTAGACACCAAGATTTCAAACCAACAATCAAACTCTCTCTCAAGCATTCTAAAATTCTAAAAGTTCTTTGCTCCTCACAATATCCACGAAGTTCTCTAAAGGTCTGCTGATTGTCTCACTGATATTGTGCTTCAATTGTTAATTCTTTCATCTATTGAAAGATTCCTACGGTGATAAATCTCTAGAGCTTCAATCTGAATTTCATTATGTGAATTTTATTGAAGTACATAGTTTTTAATCTGTACTAATCAACTCTTTAAGGAGCAATTTTTGTATGCCTTGTTTTTAAATCTTTGTAGCAGATTGATAGACGGTTTGAGTGTTGGATCGTTGGACCAAACAAGGGGATATTGTTTGAAGAAGGTGGGCTCTAGCCTTAACCAAAGAGTGTTGTAATCGGTATTGTTCCGCCTGGTAAAGGAGCGGTGATAGTGAATCCTTTGGTGGTTTTTCCAAGGGCGAGGATGTAGGCTTTGTTGAAGTCGAACCTCATAAAACCTTGTGTTCCTCTTTCTTCCCTACTCTTTACTTTTCAGCTAAATTTATAAATTGCGTGGATGCTTTATCAAACTCTGAATTCTAAGTGTTTGCCTGTTAAATAGACCGGAAGATAATTTGTTTTGGTTTGATTAGCATTGATTGCGAAAACCGAAAGGGACTACGTTGGTTGATCATCCTTAACTTATTAAACTGGATGTTTATTTAAAAGCTAAACATTGGGAAGAAGGTATTTTATGGAAATTAACAATAGGTCTTATACAAATTTAACAAGCTTTACACATTACTATAGGGCTATTATTAAGTGGTTGATTATATTGTTTTGGTTGTGATTACTCTGAATCAATTTTGTGATTGTGGTTGAGGTGTGATTATTGTTATAACACAGAAATATTGAAAAAATGGGAATGAAATTTTTAAATCCCAATTCACCCCCCTCTTGGGAAGCTATCCTAATTTCATTCATGATAACGCTGAGAATCCATCAACAAAACGACGGTAATAACTAGCCAGCTCCAAGAAACTCCTGATCTCCTGGATGTTCCTCGGTCAAGCCCAATTCACTACCGCATCAATTTTACTAGGATCCACTAAAATTTCATCCCCTGAGATGACATGCCCCAAAAACACAACCTTCTCGAGCCAGAATTCACATTTTCTGAATTTGGCATACAACTTCTTCTCCCTAAGCGTTTGTAAGACCTGCCTCAAATGCATTTCATGCTCCTCATAACTCCTTGAATAAACCAGTATCTCATCAATAAAAATAATAACAAAGTAGTCTAAATATTGGTGGAAGATCCTATTCATCAAATCCATAAATATTGCAGGAGCATTCGTCAGACCAAAAGGCATAACAAGAAACTCATAATGCCCATACCTAGTCTGAAAGGCTGTTTTCGATACATCTTCTGCCCTTACCTTTACTTGATGATATCCTGACCTGAGATCAATCTTAGAATACACTTGTGTACCCTGGAGCTGGTCAAATAAATCATCTATATAGGGTAGAGGATACTTGTTCTTGATTGTCACCTTATTAATTTCCTATAGTCTTACACATCCTCATGGACTCGTATTTCTTCTTCACAAATAGCACTGGAGCTCCCTACGGAGATACACTGGGCTTGATAAATCCCTTATCAAGCAAATCTTGCAATTGATTCTTTAATTCTGCCAACTCTACTGGCTCCATTCGGTATGGTGCTTTATAGATCGGCACTATATCTGGAAGTAAATCAATATGGAAATCCACTTCACGATCAGATGGCAAGCTTGGTAGTTCATCTGGAAACACATCTGTAAACTCTTTTACTACTGGCATACTAGTGAGCTTCAATTCATTCCCTAAAATTTCCTTCACAAAGGCCACGAATCGCTGACAACCACTCAGGAGCAGTCTCTTCACCTGAATGGCTGAAACTAACTGAGGTAGGGATTGCACTCGTGACCCTATAAACCTGAATTTTGGTCTTCTTGGAGGTCTGAATATCACTTCTCTTGAATGACAATCTATAATGGAAAAATTAACTTCTAGCCAATCCATGCCGAATATTACATCAAATCTGTGCATGTCCAGCACTATCAGATCAACAGACAAAATCTTCCCCTGAATATCAACTGGGCAGCCCCAAAGCACCCTACTACACCTCACTGCTGACCCGGTCGGTGTGGTTACTAACAGTTTAGTGTCTAATAACTGTGTTTCTGCCCCACATCATTTAGTGCACTCCATAGACACGAAGGAGTGTGTAGCTCCTGAATAAAATAATACAATAACTTTAAATGAAAGCATGCTAACCACACTTGTCACCACGTCGCCAGCTGTCTCAACATCACCCGACGTCAAAGCAAAAACTCTAACTGGAGCCATATTCCTCTACTGGTCTCCACATGGCATCTGATAGCCTCTCCGAATAGGTTTTGGAGGAAAATTAGCTCCAATCTAAGCCTGACAGCCCCTCATCATATGCCCTGGCTCCCCACAATGGTAACAGATACCTCGCCTGACACGACACTTATTTGGATGTCTCTTTCCATAAGTTGGGCAAGCTGGAAAAGACTGCATACCTTGAAAACCACGATTCTTTAACTCCTGCCCTTGATCCCTGTAATAGCCACCTATATTCCACGAACCACGACGGAACCCCTAATGAGAATCAGAAGGCGTGGATCTCTTCCTCTGTCTCTGCTCGCTTCTGCCATAGTTGCCCTGTCTATCAGCTCAGCAAAATCTTGCAATTTCAGTATCGACACTTGCTTATATAATTCTCTCTTCAGACCTCTTTCAAACTGCCTTACCGTCTTCGTCTCATCTGGAAATATGTACGGGGTGAAGCGAGACAACTTAATGAACCTCACCGCGTACTACTGCACTGTCTACTGTCCCTGCTTCAGATTCAGGAACTCCTCTGTCTTGGCTTCCCTAGACAAGGCTGGAAAATATCTATAAAAAAATATCTCCTTAAATCTCTCCCATGTCATCTCTGTAGGCACTTTCCTTTGCTGCTTCAGGAGTTTCCTTGCTGTCCACCATCTCTCAGCTTCTCCAGTCAGTTTATATGTAGCGAATAGCACCCTCTGCTCCTCAGTACACTCCAGCACTGCAAACACTTTTTCAATCTCCTACACCCAGTTTTCAGCGACTATAGGATCAGTTCCTCTTGAGAAAGCTGGAGGATTCATCTTAATAAACTTCTCAATCGAATTGTCGTGGCCTGCAGATGGAGCACCCTGCTATCTAGACTTCCTTGCAATTTCAGCCATGACTTGTTGAGCCACGCTGTGCAGTACCATATCTGATTCACCACCAGCAACGCTCGAGGGCCTAGCACCCTCATTACCACTGGCATGGGTGCTACTACCTCCGGGGTGCATCCTAAAAAAGACAATAAACTTAGCTTAGGACCCTATTACCATAACTTATCATCTAACTAGTATATTATATCCTTAACTAATTCATTACCCGTGATCTTGATTCAAAGTTCAGTCCTGTAACCTAGATACCCAACCCGACAATAGTTTACCATGACTTTCCTGAAATCGTAGACCCAGGAAAGACACACAAACCATCACAGAAGTCCTGCATCTAGACTACAAACCAAACCGCAAATTCCCTTATCCTATACTTTGGTATTGTTACTGCTGCATTCTAGAGTCTACAGAACCTAGCATCTTAGAATCTGAGACGAAACTGTAACAACCCGCTTAATTTACTACATAATCAACCATATTAAATACCCTGATACCATTAATTATAACATAACAAAGTCAACTTGAACTCGTGGGTAACAGGGACACACCTGTCATACACAGCCGAAACCTAAGCAGCAGTAAATATAAATTCCATTCATCCAACCATAGAATACCATATACTAGAGTTACCTACATTCCATCATATAATGTATAAATATACAATCCTAAAAATCACAAAAAGATAGAACTAGGATTTTACATCAAACTTACTGATCCTAGTTCAAAAGACTCACCCTCTTAGCAAGCTAGTACAGCCGCCTCAACGGTGCGGGGCTCGGTCCACATGTCTTTCTGGGTTTCCTGAAATGGTTTAAGTTGGGGTGAGATACCTCTCAGTAAGGGAATTAAACTAAATACAATTATGTGGCAACCTGAATATTTTCGTGCTATAGTAAATATACAATACGTGTCACATGCTTGAAAACACTGATAATATCATAACTGAGTACATATACAATTTTATAGTGTTACTAAAGCATACTGTATTTCACTGTTCATAAAATCATCTGATATAACTAGTAATTCTGAAATTTACCCAGGATGAATAGTTAGCTGATGTCATGTATTACCCCTCACGACGGGTTGTGCAGGTCGAAGGCGGGACCCGACAGTGGCTGGTCGACCACTGCCGAGTTAAAAATGTCTGTAAGTATGATGGGCCCGTCACACCCTGGTCTGGACTACCAGGTGGACGTCTAATACTCTACACTAAAAGCTACTTCGACTGTCCATCTCCCACCCCCTCTACTAGTAGGGGTAGTTAGCACCAGTCTGAACTGAACTGAACTATATAGCTACGGTACCGTGCTCCTGATAATTGATCTGAACTATCATCCAGGCTCTGATAACATATAGTACATAATAATATACTATTTTAGCATAAATAGATTGATAGCATTTTATGAATTCCGTAATATCATAAATAGTCGCAGCTTTGTGCCGAATACATTCATAACTACGGCCTTGCGCCGAAGACATGCATAACTGCGGCCTTGTGTCGAAAACATGCATAACTACGACCTTGCTTCGGCTATCAATCACAGCATTGTGCCGAACATTTCATACTTACTGATCTGAATAAGTGTACTATTTCTCATGTATTTTGAAATCATAGTTTACTGTGTTATTATGCTATTCTTGAAAATAACTGAAACATGCTTTTTCTGTAAAATTGGCTTAACATAATACAATATGCATAAAATAATATTCATGCCACATAATGCTGAATAAGATCATGAACTCTGTTTTGAAATCACATTTCCTGACTTTTCATACTTAAAAATATATATTCCTGTATAACAATAATATTTTCCCAAATATACATTTTCACAAATATGCTCATATATAATACATGCTTTCTGAAAATTAATCTGCTATTAAATAATAACAATTTTCATGAAAAATTACTATTTTAATTTACTCCCTTACTGGACTACTGAAAAGCCCCTACAATGATTGGTCCTACACCCGCAGGGTCCCTTGTTCAACACCCTGAAAACAATATTTCCCTGAAAAAAACTTCACTATTTCTTTGAGTAATACATTTTATACAACTATAAGAAAGCCAAATACTAAATAAAAAGTCTTACCTTGAATTTGGGATGGGGTCCAAGTTAGCCCCACCAACGATCCACTCCAGCAGACTTGAAGAGAAACTTCCCAGGAGTGTCGTGGGGGCCTCAGATCATCAAATCAGCAAAAGACTGGCCCAAAATCTTAGAGAGAAGGGAGAGGGGACAAATAAGAGAGAGAGAGAGAGAGAGAGATATAGAGAGAGAGAGAGAGAGAGAGAGAGAGAGGGTTCTTCACATGATTTCGAAGAGAAAAATCGAGTTTAGGCTATTTATACACTTGCACTCGTCGACAAGGCCAAGAAGGGAGTTCATCAACGAACACTCATTCCTCATCAACAAAATTCAGAGCTAAAAATAGCCTCTCCATAACTTCTCATCGACGAGACTCGTGTCCCCGTTGACGATCCCATTGAGTGTGTTCATCGACAAACGTGTTGTGTTCGTCAACAAGACCCCTGTTGAATTCCCAAATTCAATTTCCTAATCTCTCCTCCTATTATTACTTTAATATAATTCACCGGGTCCTTACACTTTTTCAAGACTTGGTGAGCGCTTTAGGAACCTACTCCGAGAATGTCCACATCATCGGGTCCAAAAGTGGTAATTAGTCCAAACCTTTTATGAAGGGTTAGCTGAGAGGGATAGGTCGATGGTTCATGCATCATGCGGAGGTACTTTCCTCACAAAGCATGAGAGTGAGGCATGGGTTCTCTTTGAGAACCTAGATGAGAATTATCAGCAGCACACCACTGCCACTTGTAGACCCCCCAACCCATCCACCTCCAAACCTAAGGGAGTTTATGAGTTGACTACGGACCATGACCTAGCATCCACTCTACACACCATATCGAAAAAGCTAGATCAGTGCTTGTCCTTAAGATAGCAACATGGGTCAAAATCCTGTGTAGAAGTGTGTGCGATTTTTTTCTACCCCTTCCACTTTAGCTACAAATGCCCACATACACCATACCAACCTGAGTTTGTGTAGGAAGAAGTTAACTTTATCCATAATTGGTACGATAAACCATCAAATGAAACCTACTCTAATACGTATAATTTTATGTGGAGACAACATCCTAACTTCTCCTAGAGGCCACAAGCTTTGGGTTTTCAATCTCAAAGACCTCCACAAGGCCCTACTATTCTACCTCCTCCACCCCAATATGATAAATCTTTCCAGGAGACGGTGTTAGAACTTTGAAGGGCATTGAGTCTAATAATCACATTGATATACAATTACTCCATTCTCACTCATAGTCTATCACTAAGCTAGAAGCCTCCATGGGCCAACTAGCTACTTCTTTGAGTCGATGGGATAAGAGTAAAATGCCAAAGCAGCATCCAATACACCCTAAAGGCCCATATGGGGTAAAATTTGATACATACATGGGCCCTTCATCGTGTCATGAGCAGGCTCAGGCGGTGACCACTCTTCATAGTGGTAGGGTAGTGGAGAAGTTGAACAAGAGCACAAGTAGGGAGACAATGATAAAAAAAACTTGAAGGTTCCATGCCCTCTACAAGAGAAGTAAAGTTACAACATGTCCCACCAATGCCATACTCGGCAGCCTTTCAAGCACGTTTCAAACCTAGGAAGGAAGAGGAGTTTACATTGGACACCCTTAGGAAATCGAAGATCAATCTTCCTCTCTTAGATGCCATTAAATGAGTGCCTACTTATGCTAAGTTCCTTAAAGATCTTTGCACCCAAAAATGTAAATCAAAGGTGCATCTTGGCAATGGAGTCAAAAAGACTAAGAATGTGAACTCAATTCTTATATGTGGACCCTGACGCTGCCACTGTCTCATGTGTTATCAGTGAGTACACCATCAATAGGGCCCTCTTGGATTTGGGAGCAAGTGTGAACATACTTCCCTACTCGGCCTACAAGAAAGTTGGTTAAGGAGAACTGCAGCCTATCCTGGTCACCTTGCGTTTCTCTGACCAATCCATCAAAAGACCCCGGGGTATCATAGAGGATGTCCTAGTAAAGGTCGACAGGTTCTTCTACCCTATTGATTTCCTTGTTTTAGATATGGAAACTACTTATCCAACATGGAAATTGGGTCTGGTTCTTCTGGGTAGACCATTTTTAGCGATGACTAATGCAAGAATCTAGTGCAAGACCGATGTTATGGACATATCCTTAGGCAACATGTAGCTCCGACTAATTGCGTTCTGCAACCCACGCCAATCACTAGATGATATTCCCTTCTAAGATATAGATATGATTGATGACGATGATGGGAAGGAATCCCCATAGACTCTTTTGAATGCCTACTCTAAGAATACACCTTCAATTGACTAGCCTTCTACTTCAAGATTAGAGGATCCATGTGCACTCACCTCTGCTAGTATTAAATTGGCCTTAAACTTGGAAAAGAGGCCTTGGAACGCTAGGTTCGAAAATCTTACGACTCTCTCTAGCGTTCCAGCACGTCCTTCTATTGAGGTCCCACCATCACTTGAGTTAAAGCCTCTATCATCTTCTCTCAAGTATGTTTTCTTAGGCCCCTAAGTGACCCTGCCTGTTATTATATCATCCAACTTGGACAGTTCGCAAGAGTCTAGGCTCATTCACATTATGAAGAAACATATCAAAACCATAGGGTGGTCGGTGGCATACCGCAGGGGTATAAATCCATCTGTCTGCATGCACTAGATTCACCTTGAACTGAATGCTAAACCTATTCGTGAGATGCAATGGAGGCTTAATCCCAATATGAAGAAAATGGTTTTGAAGGAAGTGGTCAAACTATTAGATGCAGGGATCATATTTCCCAGCTTAGATAGCGAATTTGTAAGCCCTACGCAAATGGTTCCCAAGAAATCTGGGATCAACATTGTTAAAAATGAAAAAGGTGAAGGTATACCCACGTGTGTCACTAGTGGGTGGCGGGTGTGTATTGATTATCGGAAACTCAACAACCTCACTTAGAAATACCACTTCCCATTGCCATTCATCAATCAAATATTGAAGAGATCAGTAGTGCAAAATTTCTATTCTTTCTGTTGACTCTATGAGTTCGATCCCATTTTGATAATGACAAATTATGTTGTTTCTTATGTGTGCACTGATATTATGAATATGGTTAGTTCTTAGCACGCACGGATGGTAAGGACGCAAGAAAGCCAAAAGGACCACAAAGATCATATCACATGATTGGCACCTGATGAGCAAAAGGGGGATGAAGACAAATTGTATTTATTGTAATTGCAATTCAAATTTTGGTATGTAATATTTATGGTCTGTAATAATGCACTGCATGAACGATAGGATCATATGCTCAAAAGACCATATAATGACCATAGGAACCGAAAACCCCTTAGCTTAAAATGTCATAGCTTATTCACCATGGTTGAATAAGTTCAAAGACTAAAATAAGGCAAAATCTGCATCTTCAAAGAGCCCTGGTTGACCGAACTTTTTAAGTTCAAATCACCTCAGCAGACCGACGATTATTTTTTAAATATTTTTTTTAAGGAGGTCGGGTGACTATCCTGTTAAACACATATCTTCCCCGAGCGCCCTTACTCATCGGCCTTGGCAAACCGGCCCTCACGGTCTAAAATTGGTTGGCCGACCAAGCTTGACCATTCGGGTAACCGAACCTTAGGCTAGGCGACTGAACCTACGAAAGTTTGGAAAATCGCCTTGGCTCAGCCAACTGACACAGTGATCGGTCAACCAAACCCTCAAGATCATTCAAAATTAATGAGTCTGTTCAGGCAACCAGCCCATAGATCCGGGCGACTAAACCTTCCGGGTTGCCATATTTTTATCGCGTTAAATAGGGGTTAATTTTAATTAATCCTTTCTAAAAATTCCCTCAGTGTCTGTAAGGTCTAAAATTAAGGGAATTCTATATATACCCCTAATTTGTCTAGATTAGCATATAATTAGCATTATAATTAGCAAAAAAATTCTCTCTGAATTTTCTTGAGCTACCATTGCTTAAACATCACATTTTCAAGCCTTATTTGATACTCTCTCATATTCTTGCATGACAAAAATCCTTTTAAAACAAAGAGTATTATTTTTATTATACTCCTCATTTGCAAATTAATTGCAAGTTGAAGGAAGTGTGATTCTCATTGTTGTGTGCATACATATATTATTTTGAAAGCTTATTACCCTCACATTCTTGTGTTTTCTGAAATTTTTTTAAGGGTAAGCTAAAGTTCTTCTCACTTTATTTGATTGATAAATATCATTTGGGAAGAACTTTTATTAGCTTATGAGTCTTGACATCCTTATTGCCCGATTCGAAAGCTTGCTTGTCCTATTTGAAAAAATGCGTTTTTGCAAGCTTGAACTCTAATCTCGGTTGTGCTTAATACTTGAAAAATATTTTGTTGAGATATTCACTTAGAATTTCAAATTTCCTTTGATTATATACTGATTACATTATCTTGAATCAAAGGTAATCGCTCTCAAGTATATACAAATTTATTGAGAGTTGGAATATTGATTAGCCAAATCTCACTTGAGCATAAAATCTTATCATATGTGAGTGTATTGATTGTATTGTGCTTATTGGTGTGCGTATTTGCTTAGCTTAGAAGCATTTATGTTGTATAGGAAATTTATATTGATTGATTGTATTCTAGGCGTGGCCTGAGGTGGGTCTTCTCTGCCCCTTTAAGGAGAGGTCATAAAGGTTGGGGTCGGCCATTTTAATCTGACTTGGGGTTTCCCTTACTCAGTAAGGAAAGTGTGTTGTTATTGGTGTTGCTCCACCTGTAAGTGAGCTTTAGTGGAATCCTTAGGCTTGCAAGCTAGAGGCAGGGACGTAGGCACAGTTGTCGAACCTCGATAACACATCTGGTGTCATCTTTACTTTATCTGCTTTACTCTCTTGTGCTTGCTTGGTTAAATTTATCTAGAGCAAATTATTTGTGAATTCATCTATCTATCTATTTCATACGAGCTTTAGACTGACTCTAGGGTTGCAAAATACTGCTTGCTGGAAATTTGACCTAGAATTTTTAAAATATCCAATTCACCCCCCCCCCCTCTTGGGATTACACTAAAAATAACATTTGGTATCAGAGCTTTGTTGCATTGACTTAAACATTTTTGTAAAAAGATTACAATGGCTCACACAAGTGTAACCCCATTTGTAAAGGGACACTCATCCACATGTCCTCCTATTTTCTGTGGTATGAACTATACCTTCTGGAAATAGAGGATGCGAATTTACCTTCAAAATAGATTGGAAGGTGTGAAGAGTGGTATCTATAGGAAATTATGTCCCTATTAAAACTGTAGAAGGTGCTAGTGTACCTAAAATGGAAGATGAATATACTGATGATGACATAAAAGCTATTAATGTTATACCGTGCTCTTGATGTTAATGAATTTAACAGGGTCATGACATGCACAACTACCAAGGAAATATGGGATAAATTAGAGGTTACTTATGAGGGCACTAGAGATATAAAGGACAGTAGGATTGACATGTTAACTAGTGAGTATGAAGCCTTTAGGATGAACTCTAGTGAATCTATATAGAGCATGTACACTCGTTTCATGCACTTCACTAACTCACTATATGCACTTGGCCTATCCCACATACAAGATGATTAGAAAATTTCTTAGGGGACTACCACCAGTCTAGGAAGCAAAGGCTACTGCTATAGCCGAGGGTAGAGATTTAAAGGCAATGACTCTAGATGAACTAATAGGCTCACTCATTACATATGAGATGGCTATTAATGAGAGATTGAATGAGCATGATAGAGTAAAGAAAGTAACTGCTTTGAAAACATCCACTAATAATTCTAGTGAATACAGTGAACTAGAGTCAGGAGAGGATATGGCTATGCTAACCTGAAAATTTAGTAAGTTTTTTAGGAAGAATGGAAGGCCATCTAGAAAGTTCCGAAGCTCAACATCTAAAGAGGGTGAGTCAAGTAGGAAAAAGGAAAAATCAGATCCTCTTATATGCTACAACTGCAACAAAGTCAGTCATATTCAACCATAATGTTCTATTTTGAAAAAGGATGCGAAAAAGAAAGCAATGAAAGCTGGAACATCTTGGGATAAACATAATAGCAGTGGTTCAGACATCGACTCTAGCGACACAGAAGTCACAAACTTGTGCTTGATGGCACATAGTGATGAGGTACAATCATCTTGTTCTTTATCGTCTTATTATTCTGATTCTGATGATGATATCATGCCTACATATAAAGAACTGCAACTTGAGTATATTCGTGTTTGTAAACTTCTTGATAAAATGACTAAGAAGAATAATGTCTTGGAAGATAAATGTAAAAATTAGTCAAAACTTTCTGAAATAGGAAAGCACTCTCATTTTTCTTCATTAAAAGAAAAAGATTTGAAAATTGCAAAGCATGAAAGAAAATTGGAGGATAACTCCAAAACTATTTGCAAATTCACAGAGGACCAAAACAATCTTTATAGACTCCTTGGGGTTTAGAGAAGCTCCCTTGATAAAGAAGGTTTTAGTTTTAATGGAATTGAAAACAAAAGGCAAAAAAATATTTATTTGGACATTTTTTTCGTGAATCAAAACTGCACATCCTTTCTAAAAACTCACTGTGGCATGTAACATGTTTCAAATGTAAAAGAAAAGGCCACATTCAGTTTGATTGTCCATTTAAAAATAGAGACGTGAAAATTAAGAAAATGTGGAGAGTCAAAGGTGAATCAAGTACTAACCCCTATGGACCCAAGAGAATTTGGGCACTAGAATTACTTACCTAAATATTTATTGCAAGTGTGCTTGAGATCATCTTCCTCCAAGGACAAGTGGTACATGGATAGCGGGTGCTCACAGCATATAACTAGTGACAAGGCTAAGTTCACTTCCATCGCACCCAAAGAAGGAGGATTTGTAACCTTTAGAGACAATGCCAAGGGCAAGATCATCGGAGTAGGTAAGGTTGGTAAGGAACCTTCCTTGGTTATTGATAATGTGTTATTAGTAGATGGTCTAAAACATAACTTGTTGAGTATAAGTCAATTGTGTGATAAAGTTTATAGGGTGTCTTTTGAACATGACAAATGCATTGTGGAAAATAGATCTAGAAAAAAGAAATTTATTTACTACTGATCATCATGATAATGCTTACGCCACTAGCCTTAATAACTTAGCATCTCAGCATGTGACATGTTTTTATGCTATTAATGAGGCCAGTTGGCTTTGGCATAGAGGACTAGGGTATGCTAGTATGGATTTACTGTCAAAACTTGTGAAAAAGGACTTAGTTAAAGGCTTATCGACAACACCACTGGTGAAAGATAAAATTTGTGATGCATGTTAAATGGGTAAGCAAATGAGATCTAGTTTCAAGAAAAATAAAATTATCTCTACTACTAGGCCTCTTCAAATGCTGCACTTAGACTTATTCGGTCCTAATCAAGTTTAGAGTTTAGGAGGAAAATTATATGCATTTATAATTGTGGATGATTATTCTAGGTTCACATGGGTACTATTTCTAACACATAAAGATGAAACTTGTGAACAATTTACTAAACTTTGTAAGAAAATTCAAAATGAAAAGGGGTACAAAATAACACACATTAGAAGTGATAGGGGAACACAATTTAAAAATAAGGGTATAGAGAACTACTATGACATAGAGGGTATATATCTTATAATTTCTTAGCACCTAGGACTCCACAGCAAAACAGTGTTGTTGAAAGAAAGAATAGGTCCTTACAAGAAATGGGTAGAACAATGCTTAACGAACATTGTTGGCCTAACATGACTTACCAATCTTGTTTTGATGATAACAAATCAAAGGTCATTTAACATATTTTGTTGAAAGTGATGATACATTAGAAATTAGGTTTTTAAGCTCAAGATCAAAGTTATCACAAAGCTCATTGCAAGTCTACATGAAAAAGATATGAAACCTCAAAAGACATATTTCAAAGAAAACTTGATGAAAGCTTAGAGAATTGAAGAAGCCCAGAGAATTGAAGCTAAAAAGGCAAGATGGACTAAGCAAGTGACAAAGCATGAAGACTTAAAGCTTAAAATGTGTTTAAAGTCTTAAGAAAGTCTCTATGTAAGTACTTCATTCATATGATGATTTGATTAGATTTGAAGCTCATTAGGAAACTCATTGAATTAGAGACCATGTTTTGAAAAAGCCCCAGAAAATAGTTTTCAAAAGTATTAAATTAATTTGGGAAAGCAAAAGAGAAAAAAGCTTTTGGAAACAAAAATAAAAATCAGAATTATGGTCTGTACAGGCGACTGACAAATAAATAAACTGATTTTGAAACAATCCGAGAGGACCCAGGCGGTTGACAAAGTTTTTCCAGTCGACTGACACATAAATAAACTATTTTTGTAACAACTTGAGAGGATCCAAGCGACTGACCAAGTTTTCCCAGTCGACTGACTCTCTTCTGCCTTTGAAAATCTTAGTGTTTTAATGAATCTAGGACTGACTCTTTATTCCCAGTCGACTAACTCTTTGAGATTTCAAATTTTAAATATAACGGGAAGTTTCCAAATTTGATTTTTTGAATTCTAAACGTTATGAAAACTTGGGAAACACTCCAAGTTACTTGGGGAACATGAAATAATCTTGTTTAAACATTTATAAATACCCCCTCAAGGCTAAGGATTCAAAAGCATTCAAAGCTTTCTTGCTCTCAATACTCTCAAAGCTCTCTTGCTCACAAACTCTCTAAAGTTCCTTACTGAGTTTTGCTGTGAAACTCTCTCACAATTCTGAACCCACTCTGAATGCTTTCAATCTAAAAAGAAAGCTCACGGTGATATACTTCTAAGGCTGCAAATTCTTTCAATTGTTATTTTGAATTGAAGTATATTAGTGCTTAATTGTTGTACTAATAAGCTCTTGTTAAGAGTGTCTTTGTACATTAAATTTGTTTCTTGTTTTGTAGACGATTCAGGTCTTTGAATCATTGTTGGACCAAGCGTGGGGTATCGTTTGGAGAGGCAGACTCTAGCCTATTGAAGGAGAGATTGTAAAGGCTGCTCCTGCCCGTCAAAGGATTGTGTAAGGTTGCTCCTACCCACAAAGGAGTGTTATAGTAGAATCCTTAGGTGGTGTACCTAAAGCGAGGACGTAGGCAGGTATAGTCGAACCTCGTAAAACTCGCACATCACTCTCTTCCCTACTCTTATTTAATTTTCAGTTCATATAAACTGCGTGGTTGGATTTTAATTTTCTATTCATAATAACTACGTGGCTTGGATATTAAATAAACTAAAAATTAATTTGACCTTGGGATTGAAGAAACCAAAAAGGGAGTACGTTGGTTGATTAATATTTATTGCAAAAACCTTAAGGGGGTACGTTGATTGGTTAACAACCAAGACTTATTAATCGTAAGTTTATTTAAATTCTAAGTTTTTGGAAGAGTGTTGGAATTTGAAATTGTGTTTCCTATTAAGAAAGCAAGTTCACTAATATTGGGATTTTATCAACTACATACTTAAATTCTACTTTGAGTTGCTCAAGTGCTGAATCTTTGAAACATCGCTGAACTCATTGTGAATTGTGCTTTCATTATCTTGGTTGGATTGAATTAAATTGCTAAAGGATATTCAAATTGAGATATTCATTCATAAAGGTTTATAACTAAATAAATTTCTGCTGAACTTGTGATTGAAAATCAATTTTGTATGTGTGGTTGCTAACTTAAAACAACTTGAGAAAGAATAATTAAAAAAAGGTATAAAGAAATTTTAAAAACCCAATTCACCCCCCTCTTGGGAATACACCTTCCTTTTCAATTGGTATCAAAGTTGGGTTATAGTAAATCTTAATTAGAAGCTATATAAAGATCTCTATGACACACCTAGGTGTATCTCCTTTTGCTGAGGGTCAATCCTCAACTAGACTTCCTATTTTCTGTGGTGTAAATTATTTTTTTTGGAACCAAAGAATGAGAATCTATCTACAAACCATGGATTGGAATGCATGGAAAATTGTCACATATGGTGACCACATCCCCACTAAATTAGTTGATGGCAAAGAAGTATCCAAAGAAGAAAAAGACATGACCGATAATGACTTTAAGTTGCTACAAGTTAATTCAAGTGCCCTAAATGCACTGTATTGTGCCTTAGATGTAAATGAGTTTAATAGGGTCATGGCATGTAAGTCAGCCAAAGAAATTTGGGATAAGTTAGAGGTAACCTATAAAGGAATAGTAGATGTTAGAGATAGTAAAATCGATATGCTCACAAGCGAGTATGAGGCCTTTAGGATGAACCCAGATTAAACGATCACTAGCATGTATACTAGATTTACTCACATAATAAATTCCTTAAATTCTTTTGGGAAAAATTACTCAACATATGAAATGATTCAAAAAATCCTTAGAAGACTTCCTCCAATATGGGAACTTAAGGCCACAACAATCACTGAAGGAAGAAACCTGAAAATATCTCCTTTGATGAGTTAATTGGATCCCTTCTCACATATGAGATGACAATAAATGAAAGAAATTCTGAGAATAATAATAAAAATAAGAAATCAATAGCTCTTAAGGCTACCAAAGAAAGCTTTAGTGATAAAGATGAAGATAATGAATTAGACGATAAAGAACTAACCTTCCTTACTAAAAGACTTGGAAAATTTTTCAGAAAGAATAGGAAATTCACTCGGAATTTTAAAGGATCAAAAATTGACAAAGGAGAAACAAACAAAAAGGAAACTAAGAATGAACCTCCTACGTATTATAACTGCAAAAAGGTAGGACATCTTAAACCTAACTGTCCACGGCTAAAGAAAGACAAGAAAAAGAAAAAAGAAGGCAATAAAGGCTACATGGGATGATACAAACTCAAGCGAATCCAAAAATGAAACAAGTGAACAAAAAGTCGCCAACATGTGTTTCATGGCTCACAATAACGAGGTAAACTCCTACTATAGTTCATCAGAAGAGTCTAGTGAAGAATCATGTAATGATTCATGTGATAGTATGCCCTCATACAAAGAAATTCAAGATGAATTATTTATCTTACACAATAAGTTCATTAAAGTGTCCAAAAGAAATATAGCTTTGAAAGAACAAAATGAAAATATGAAAAATCGGCTAGAATTTTCTAAATCAGCTGAAAAAGAAAAGGAATCTCATATTGATGATCTCATGAAGAAAATTAAGAACATGTCTCAAGATTTGGTAAGACTACAAATAAATGGAGAAAGCAAGAAAGATTTAGAGATAAGCAACCTTAAAAATAAAATTAAAGATAAAGATAAGATCATTTACAATTTTACTAGAGGAAAAGAGAATTTTGAAAAGATGGTTAGACAACAAAGGATGATTAGTGATAAAGAAAGAATTGGATACAATGGAATAGAAAACAAAAAGAAGAAGAACATATTTATGGGATGTTTTGTAAAAGAAACAAAATACTATGTTAGTACATCCTCTAAAAATATTCATGAACACACTACTTGCTTCCTATGTAGGAATAAGAGACACATAAAGTTTAATTGTGTACTTAAAAAGAAGCATGTCAAAATAAAAAATGAATGAAAAGTGAACACTAAAAATAGATATAACTTAAAAAGAATTAAGAAGGTTTGGGTTCCAAAAGTAACATTGTGAATCCTTCCTTGTAGGTATGTTTTAGGAGCACTCCATCAAAGAAAAAATGATGCTTGGAAAGCAGGTGTTCAAGACACATGACCAGGGATAGAACAAAGTTAACCACCCTAGTTCAAAAAGATGGAGGGTATGTCACCTTCGGCGACAACGCTAAAGGTAAAATCATCAGAATCGGAAAAATTGTTAATGAATCCTCATTAACAATAGATGATGTTTTACTAGTGGATGGATTAAAGCATAATATTTTAAGCATAAGTCAACTTAGTGATAAAGGGTTTGACATAGTTTTTACGCAAGATAAGTGCATAATTCAAAATCCAAGAAAAAATAAAGTGTTATTTACTGCTTATAGAGTCAACAATATATACTATATAAACCTTGAAAATCTAATCTCTCAAGAAGCAACATGCTTGTTTGTATGTTTATGTGTCTTTGCATAATTTGGTTTGATAAAGGAATTAAAGTAGTAAGACTCATGGGGCCAAGACCTTTGTATAAGTCGTACAAAATCCTTCTTAAAGGGGTAAGGAGGGGGTAATCATCTGCAAGTGAACATTCAAAGGATTTGAAAAAATGTAGAGGGCGGTCAACCAACCTTTGTAGGTAGTCGACTGATCTTTGCAAGTAGTCGATCGTTTGATTTTCAAAAAAAAAAAAATATTTCATGTTTTTCCAAAGTTTTATGGTTTATTTTCAAAAATTATTTCAAAATTGGAATGTACACACACACACACACACACAAGGTAAGAACAGCAACCATTCAATAAAATGGGTATTTTAGGGTGCTAGCACATTGAATTCTAACTAAAAAGAATTCAAGGTCTTACCTTCCCTATTCAGAATTGTACTCCCGAATCTAATCTCTTTCAAAGTTATTCTTTTATTTTACCTTTTTAAAAATTAAAATAAAATGACAATTTTGTTTTTAAAAGTAAAAAAGACAAGTTACAGAACCAATAATTTGATAATCTATACTTGTTTGATTTTAAAACGGTCAACAATATAGGCAAAAAACCCAATATCAATAGGAATGATAACCACCCCAAACGTATCCATACCCAAAAGAGTTCAATTTTCATAATGGGAATCTATAGTCATAATTGCTTTTATTGATTCCACAGACCTTTTAAATAGTGCGAAATAATTTAGAAAAAAGAGAAACTTTCTATAAAAATGGGATTAAAGAGAGGAACAACCCTTATTTATCATGACAACAACATGATAATATAAACAATTGCCATAGTTGAACAACAGGATTTTGCTTGGTTTACAATAATTTTTCTCCAACAAAGAAAAAGCTTCCTGTTGATTCATAAATTTATTTTGGAAAACTTCTACCACTATTTCATCAAGTTATAATTTTATCCCAACAAAGAAAAAGCTTCTTATTGATTCAAAAATTTATTTTAGAAAACTTCTACCACTATTTCGTCAAGTTATAAATTTCCGTCCAACAAAGAAAAGGCATTCCAAGATTGGAAGGTACCAAGTCTATATATGCTTATGCACACTTGATTCCAGAGCTTGGGCAAAAATGAAAGAGTTACTTGCCTGAAAAAGAAATTATTTGAGTATAACCATTCAAACAAACATATATATATATATATATATATATATATATATATATATATATATATATATACTTAGTTTTTCAATTCATAAAATCTTTCAAGCAAACACAAAAAAAAAAAAAAAAAAAAGAAAACAAAAAAAGCATGGAAGACTAAAATTTCATCTCCCAACATCCTAAATTTTTTTGACGGTGACAATAAAAAATGAAAAACTTAATAGGTTATTTAAGATAGTGAAGAAATACATTATATAAGAACTCAATCGTTATTGATCTAACGGCTAAGTGTCACGGCCCCCTAATTTAAACTCAATTAAAGGCCCGCACGGCACTCGTCGAGACTCTCCCTCAACAGAGTCAACCAATAACTAAACGTTCAATTCGGCTGTCATGAACACTCAAGAGGTTTTCGGAAGCCATTCATAGTCATGAAGTATTAGTTCCAATAATAATGAATTCATGAAAATAAGCGACCTTCATATTCAATGATACGTGGAACTAGTTGTTATATTCAATCAACAAGCCAACCACATAAGTCATCATCCGAGTAATTCAACATCCAGTATAAAAATTCCTAGTGAGGGCAAGTGAAGAAATCTCTCATCCCCATTTAACCGAGGTCACACTGTCAAGCCCTAACATTCTCCCCCACTCACTCTACCGATGACCTTGTCGATGTATTTGTAACAAGACTTCCCACTCTTGTTGTTGATGAACTTCATCATTAACTACATGTCTACCAAATTATACTCTACATATTTAGTCTCTATTCTATATGACTCATCCACGGTATAAGAAATATACAACCACTGACTTGTAAATTACTAAAAATGGATACAACTCACACATTGTGCGAAGTAACTACAACAAGTGACTAGTAAAGAACTGAAAAAGGTATCCGACTCAACCATCGTGCGAGGTAACTATGACATCTAGTTGGTAAATGGCTGAAAATGATGTGATTCATTGATTATGTTAGACAACTATGACAACTAACAATTAAGGATCTGATAAAGGATACGACTCATCAACTATGTGAGGTAACTACAACAACTAACAAGTACAGAACCAAAAAAGCATACGACTCATCCATTCTAGTTGGTTGTCTTTTGGGTTTTGAAATCTACCAAATCTCGCATCATATCATCGCTCAAGAAATTAGAGGATTCCAAGTCTCTATATTAGCTTGGTCAGAGCGTGCAACATTCACCCTGCCTACCCTTTTCACGCATTGGGGTGTCACGCTGTTTGCTCTCTTAGGTACTTGGCGTGAACTATAATCCTTCCCTGCCATACAAACTGACGCATGCATCGTTCACCTTGCCAACCCTTTAGCGCATGGTGTGACACCTTATGTACTTTCCTGGCACTTGGTATGAACCATTACCCTTTCTCTGCTATGTTGACTTACTAAAGCGTGCAACGTTCACCCAACCAATCCCTTTAGCTTTTGGCATGATACCTTGCCTACTTTCCTGGGTGCTTGGTGGGAACCATTACCATCTCTATGTAGTCCTACTGGAAGTCCTCGGCTTACTTACCCCTCAAATTGTCATGGATTTTTTCCCATCCTCTGTACGCGGAACATAAGTAATGATCTCAATTCACTTCGCAGGGAGGCCATAAGATCTATTGGCTCAAACCTTTGAGATTATGGATTGCATCCAACCTTGATGTCTTTCAGCCTATTCAAGGCTTCCGATAACTCAAAACTCTCTAACAGACCTCAGGCTCTATTGGTCTATTTCCCCTAGGGAGGCCACTACCCCTTGGGATTTTGGATGGCATCATGTCGGCGATGTGATGTAGCCTACTCAAGGCTTCCAATAACTCAATATTCTTTGGCAGACCTCAAACTTTATTGATCTGCTTCCCATTGGGAGGCCTCAAGCTCTATTAGCACTACCCCTTGGGATAATGGATGACATCACGCGCATGATGCGTTTTAGCCTACTCAAAGCGACAACTCAATATTTTCTAGCAGAACTCAAGCTTGTTGACTTTTTGAGTCCTATCCCATTTGGATAATGAAAAATCACAAAAACTCATTTTTGCATCAAGTATATGAAAAGGGTTAAGTTTTAGAAAGCACGGATCACTGATGCAACAAGGGAGCCATGAAGCACTTAAACAAGCACATCTCTTGGCACATTCCATGGAAAACTCACATTTTTCAATTGTAATGTATCTTGATTTGATGTGAATCTCTCAACCATGACCTTAGTTGGACCCTAGGCACTCTATACTTCATGGAAAATCATTTTACAAGTGTGCAGAAATTATGTCAAGTGTAAAAATCAATTTTGTAATGAAAAACTCCAAAACAAGATTTTCAAAATCCCCTTCATGTTTCTACCATCGCATTGATGAGCACTTTTCTTGACCAAATTGTTCTTATCTTATAAAATGTTCAACATGAACGTTGTGGGATTTTATCTTAGCTTTCTAGTGATACATAGAAAGGTCCCATTTGGAGTTTCCTAGAAAGCGTAACGCTCAAAATACTGAAAGGTATTTGCAGTAGAAAATTCCCTTCATGTTTCTACCATCGCATTGATGAGCACTTTTCTCGATCAATCAGTTCTCATCTTAAAATATGTTCAACATGAAAGTTGTGAGATTTTCTCTTAGATTTCTTTTGATACCAAAAATGTCCCATGAAATTTTTTAACAAAAATTTAGGCCTGAAATATTGAAGGGTATCCGCAGCAGAAAACCAAGATTCGGTCGACCGAACCTCAGTTAAATCGACCGAAGATCATCCTAGTATGATCCGATCGATCAGATCATCAGGTCAATTGATCGAATTGCACTAAATTGGGAAATATCCTTAGATTCAGTCAACCGAACCTCAGTTCAGTTGATTGAACTTCTCGAGTTTCCCTAATAATGGTCAGAAAACAGCCATAAATTTTAAAATTAAACGTTATTTTATTCCCCAATGGTCATATAACAGCTATATCTTGATTTTGCCTATAAATACTAAGCTAAAACACTTGGAGAAGGTTGGTAATCCATCTTGAGAGCATACTTGAATATTCTTTGATTATTAATTTTTATTGAAACACTTTTGCACATCATTTTCAAACTTATCCTACTCTTGTTTTTGAAAATAATTTTGGAGAAAATATTTTGAAATTCACTTGAAAGCTTTGAGCATATTTTACACTTACTTTCATTACATCAAAGCTTTCTTACATTTGATATTTCAAAAGTCATTTTGAGAAAATCATTTCTATACTCTATTGAGTTTCATTTTTCAAATCATTTGAGAGTGCATTAGAAAAGATTTTTCATTGTACTTATCAGCTTTTGAAGGAGCATTCTTTGTACACCAAATTTATTTCCATTCATTTCTTTTCGGTTTGGGTTTTGAACTGTGCAAAGTGAGGGTACATCACTTGGAGAGGTATCTTTGCATATAAGAAGGGTTTACGAGTTTGAACCATATTGAGCAAGAGGATATCGCTTGGAGAGGCTTCTCCGCCTGTAAGGAGGGATTGTAGTAGCAGCTTGGCCCTAGTTTAAAGGAGCAAGATAGTGGAAATCCTCAGGTGGTTTGCTTGAGGCAAGGACGTAGGTAGGTATAACCGAACCTTATAAATCATGGTGTCATTCTCTCTATCCCTACTCTCTTTCAATTTTTGAAAGTTTATGTTTGTATCTATTTTGTGGTGATTGTGGTATATGCTTTAAATTTACATTTGATATTGACATAAAATCGGTTAAATAGTCGTTAATTTTTTAAATATCTAATTCACCCCCCCCCCCTCTTGGGATAACACCAATCCAAACAATTGGTATCAGAGCCGGGTTACAATAAGTTTAATCGTATTTGTATAAAGATCGTATGACTCATATTGGTGTATCCCCATTTTGTGAGGGTCAATCCTTTACAAAGCCTCCAATATTTTGTGGTGCAAATTTCACCTCTTGAAAACAAAGAATGAACATTTTTATTCAAATACTAGATTGGAGGGCTTGGAAAGTGATTGTTCAAGGGAACTATATCCCTATGAAAATTGTTCATAATTAAGAGTTTCCCAAACTAGAAAATAAAATGAATGAACATGATATTAATTTAATGTAAATAAATTCTAGTGCTATGAACATTTTGTTTTGTGCTTTAGATACTAATGAATTTAACAAGATCATGAGTTGTCAAAAGTGCTACGGAAATATGGGAAGAGCTAGAAAATGCATATGAAGGAATCGACGAGAAAAAGGCTACCACTTGGGATGATTTAGATTCAAGTGATAAAGAAGGAGCAAACTATTGCCTAATGGCACTAACCAATGAAGAGGCACACGCTTCTCCTTCTGCCTCATTTAATAATTCATGTAATGATTGATGTGATAAACTTTGTGATAAGTCTAGTGATGAATCTTGTGATGAAAGCATGTCATCTTATGAGGAGTTGCAAAAGCAATTATTTAAGACTCATAAGATTCTTGTTAAGATAAATAAACGATAAACTTTGTTGAAAAACAAGAATGAAGCCTCAATGAAAGAATTAGAATCCCAAATTATTGTTGATAGATAAAACGACTTAAAAATCAAGAAATTAGAAAGTAAGAATGAAAAAGTAACGAAAGAATTAGAAGATCTAAGATCTCCATCAACTGAACAAGATAAGGACTTGATTGTTATTGAACTTTAAAGTAAAATAAACAAGATGGCTAAAAAGCTAGTAAGGTTACAATCTAATTGTAAAGATATAAAAGATTTAGAAATAATCAGCTTTGAACGTAAAATAAAGGACAAATCTAAAATAATTTATAATTTCATAAGAGGAAAGGAGAACTTTGTTAAGTTGGTTGGATCTCAAAGAATGTCAATAGACAAGGAGGGCATAGGATTCAATGGAATTGAAAATAAGAAGAAAAAGAACCTCTACATGGGGTACTTTGTAAAAGCTTCCAAATACTATGCTAGTACCTCCTCAAGTGCATATGCTCACACTATGTGCTTCTTGTGTAAAAAGAAGGGCCACATCAAATTTGATTGCCCATTTAAAAGGAAAGGTGTGAAACCCAAATAGGTTTGGAGAGTCAAAGAACCACTGGGTTTTAACCCACCAATACTCAAGGAAGAATGGATACTGAAACAAACCAAAAAATCATTCTTCCTTAGGATTAAAGAACTAAGTAGATTCAACCATCCCTAGATAAGAAAGGGGTAGTGATGACTAAATGCTTGGGAAGTAGTTTGTGTTTAAAATGTCAAATCTTAGTATACACATTTACTATACCAAGAACCTCAGAGAATCAAGCCAATATGAAAATTCAAGTGATATATCCAATATAATTGCTTAACGTATATATCAAAATGATTGGCTAGAATATGAAAATATTGGCTATTGCATGCTAACTTTGAACTGAAAATGAACAAAATAATATCTGCTTGAATGTGACATTAGTCTCCACTTAATCCGTATCATTCCTCCGAAATGTTCAAAGTAAAGGTTAAAGGCATAACCAGTTAAAATGGAAAGTTTTTTGGAATCTTAATATTTCTTAGATGAATAACATAAATCATCAACTCTTGATTAAAATCTTAGAAGCATGCTCGAGTAAATCCACTTCCAAATGGACAGAGGTGTCTTTACTTGGTAAATGATTCTAAATGCTTTACTCATGCTTAATTGTGAATATTTGAAGTTAAGCATATTTTGTCCAATGCACAAGTTTGAGCTTTAAGGAATTCATCTTATACTTTGTATCACCTAACCCTAAACTCATCTTGGAACATTTATGATTGATCGAATTCAAGGGCATTCAAAAACTAATCCCTATGCTAGAAAATTTATACATCACTAGAAATTCAACATATCAAACTCTACTAAGTAAATCCTTCTCAATCATGAGCATTGATCTTAATAAGCATCTCTAAATCTATTAGTGCTTACTTAGCATCCTATCACGATTAGAGGCATCTACTAAGGGATTCAAGTTTTTCATTAAGCAAATTAAAATATTCCCTCTATGCTTAAAATGTAAAAATTCCCTAATTATGGTTCATGCAAAAGCTTTCTCTTCCATAGGACAACTTTACCAAACATCGATCATATTCGGTAAAGAATTATCCCTTCATAATTTCATATCATTGGAACATTCTTAAAGGGTACCTTCCAATAGTGGTAAATCAAAAATCACCAAAGACCATTGTTTAAGAAAAATTCGTATACTCCTAAATGCTCATTGCCAAAATCGTTAGGACATATTCACTAGCCGAAACTATTTTGCTTATTTTGAGTAATATCCACTCATAATCACTTCTTAATACTCTCCTGAATTCATTATTAAAGTTACTTTTTAAGATTATTTATCCAAACTCCCTTCATTAGCTCAGGACTATAAATCAAATCAATTACAGCTTTAGAATGGTGTTGATTGAGATAGGATGGTTGCAATAGGTTTCAATCTAGAAGAAGGCATAAATTTCAAGGAGACCTATGCACAAGCAGTTAAAATGGAAATTCATTTGAACTTGAGCCTTTCACATGTTGCACTTCATAAGAAAAGAAGCAAAATAGGCTTACTACATTGAAGGGACATTGTTTGAAACTTTGTGGTCATTTAAGTCTAAGCATTCAAAGCCAAATTTAAGCTATTGAAAATTTAGAACACTTGGCTATGCATTCAAGTCATATAAAGAAGTGAAAAAAGAGCAACAAAAAAAAAAAACACAAACGCACGCACACACACAAATTAGTGCAGTTTGGTCGACTGAATGGTCTATCCAGTTGGCTGAACCTATACCAGAGGTTCAACCGACCAAATCTTTCTGGGGTATGTTCAATCAACCGGACCTCCCTTTTAGTCAACCAAACCATTGGGCTACTTATAGTTTTATTGCAAAAAAAAAAAAAAAAAAAAGCCCTCATTTTTCCCCTCTTAAACCCTAAACTCACTTTTTACTCTCTAGAAACCATGAATCCCTCATTTCCTCCGATTTCTTGCCATTTATCCCTCATTTTATTCATGGAATCATCCCTTTGATTCGTGTATTCTCTATGGCTAAAGGTGATAAATGCAAATCCACCTACGAAGACGGTGAAAGTTTGGGAAGGATGTTCCTCTCCGTAAATGCGAGGAAATGTTTCAATGAAAAGCTTAGGGGAATAGAGCCCATTCTTGGTAAGATACTTGACCTGACTTTCATAAATCTATATTTCTCAAATGTCGTTGACATGTTTAGGGCATTAGGTTGGTACTAATTTCTCACACATCAACCTAGATATGTTTATCCTCATTTGGTCCACCTCTTTTATGCAAACTTGAACCTTGATGAAAATGGATTTTTCACCCAAGTCCTAGACAAGTAGCAGTGAGGAGAGCTCCTCCGAGGATGATGGAGATGATTAGGGCTATAACTTTGAGGGGGTGCAGCAAATTCAAATTTTGATCAAATAAAAAATTTCACTTTATTATACTTATTTTAAAACACTATCTTATTTTGTTTATGTTTATGCCTTTGTGAGAACAGCACTGAAAAAATATTGTCCATGACTTGTTGAATGTTTATTTTTATCTGATGAATGACTAAATTCTTTTGATTTTGACATGAACTGCTCTTGGACATACTGTATTGATTTGATTCCATCTGTGTGGTTGATGCAGAAAATGATGTGTCTATTCTTTAAATTTATGAATATTTAAATGACCATATGCATGGTTGATGCAGAAAATGTTATATCTATCTTCATTGCTAAATATACAACTGAGCATCTTCATGCTTGATGTAGAAATTTTATTTTTGAATATACAACTGAGCATCTGCATGCTTGATGCAGAAATCGAGAATTGCATGCTGCTTAGTTGACTAAGATATTGCATGCCGCTTGAATGAACAAATTAAGAATTGCATATGCTGTTTAGTTGACACTAGGTTGATGCTTTATGGTTAAAGTGATGTTATTTCAAATTCTAAAAATTGAATGCAAAAATGAATTTCATCTTGTGTGTAAACTGAAAAATTTAAACTCAACAATACATAACCCTCATTTGGAATCTGAATATATTAACAGGCCTTATGTACAACCAGAATAGGCCTTATGCTCAAATTCATGCATGATTGTGCTTATTTTGAATATTGCTTTTGCATGCTGATTGGTGAATGCATGCTAGTTGATAAATGCTTATCATTGGGATAATTGGCTGAGAAATGTTGATTATGACTTTCTAATGATGATCAATTGTATGCTAAATAGTTGAATAGACTGCTGCATGCTGAATGTTATCATGAAGGATGTTGTCTGATGAATGGATTAATAAATAAATTCATCCTTGATGGACAATGCATATATGTGTGTAGAAGAACATACAGGGGAGCATGAACTCCATTCTAAGAGAAAAAGCTTTAAATTGAATATCTAATGGATTCATATACATCATATATGCTTTGTCTTAAGTATTGATGTTCTTCTGAAAACCATCATATCTTGTTTCTATGGATTAAAGGATAGATGTTGTTATTCTTAAGAATTCATGAACACCACACACCTTGGTTTTAAGTTTTCTGGCTTACTTGTATTCTATAGGGATGATTTACTGGTTGGATGATAAGAATGGCTTGATACATACTCAGTATAATTGTTTTACAAATTCAAAATGAATTCATTACGTCTAAGCTAGCCTTAAGATCAAAAGGGGGATAGTCTGAAGCAAGCAACTTGTTAAAATTCCATTTTTTATGCTCACACAACTTTTGACTTAGATTTTTATTTAGAGCTTATTGTGGCATGTGTTTTTTTTGAAGCATAATGACTTGTTTCTTGCTCTCCATAATCTTAAGTGGAAGTATGTTGTATTTAAGATCTATATGATTACTCATTCTGGTTGAAGTATAAAATTGACTTGATATATGTTTATATGCTTACCAGAAAAATGAAACTTGATTGAACTTTGTTTTAAAATCATTTTGAAATATACAACTTGTATTGTTCCTAGCACCTTTTGATGATGTCAAAAAGGGGAAATTTTACAACAAAATAAAAATTTATGGTAAGAAAACAACTTAAAGCACAAATATAAACCTTATCTGATTCTATCTCGCTGCAAATTGAAAGACTACAAGCATTCATGACATGTTGTATTAGAAATGTTTTGAAACTCAAATTTTTGTCATGAAGTTCAAAAATCTTAAGGGCTTTGTTGTTTAAATAATATTCTTGAAATGGGGAGAAGGTTAGTCCTTTTACTGATGACAAAAGGGGGAGAATTTTTTGAGAAAAATTCTCTTAATTCGTTTATAACTTGTGTCCCCCAGCCTTTTGTTTTGTTTTTCAAGATTGGAAATTATTTTAAGCATAGGCTACGGTGACTATGTGTTCTTAACTCTATTTTTAAACTCATAGTAATGCTAAAATACAAACATGATACTTGTTGCATAGCTATAATCATTTACCTGTATCATGTGACTTTGATTTACCTGAATATTCTTTAAAAGTCAATACTGAATGCAATTGAACTGAACTAAACTCAAATTGTTCTTAAAAATTCAGAAGTCTTCAACTTGAATATGCTTGAATTACATTGACTATTCTGTTGAAATTATACATACTGTAAGGGGGAGCCTTGTCAAGTTAACCTCATTTTGCTCCCGTGTTTGTCATCATCAAAAAGGAGGAGATTGTTGACTTTTTGAGTTCTATCCCGTTTTGATAATGATAAATCACAGCATCTCATTTGTGCGTCAAGTATATGAACGGGGTTACGTTTCAAAAAACACAAATGACTGATGCAACATGAAATCCATGAAGCACTTAAACGAGCACATCTCTTGGCACATTCCATGGAAATCTGAAGAGCAAAACTTGAAGACTTACATTTTTCAATTGTAATGTATCTAGGTTTCAATTGTGCATGTATATTTCATTTGATTTGATGTGAAGCTCTCAACCATGACTTTAGTTGGACCCTAGGCACTCTATATTTCATGTAAAATCCTTTTACAAATGTGCAAAAATTATGTCAAGTGTAAAAAAAAAAATTTTGGAACGAAAATCTGTAAAACAAGATTTTCCAAATCCCCTTCATGTTCCTACCGTCACATTGATGAGCACTTTTCTCGATCAATCCGTTCTTATATTAAAAAATGTTCAACATAAAAGTTGTGGGATTTTCTCTAAACTTTCTTTTGATACCAAGAATGTCCCATTTAAAGTTTCCTAGAAAACGTATTCCCCAAAATACTGAAAGGTGTCTGCAGATGAAAATTCCCATCATGTTTTTGCTATCGCATGGATAAGCACTTTTCTTGATCAATTAGTTCTCATCATAAAATATGTTCAACATGAAAGTTGTGGGATGTTCTCTTAGCTTTATTTTGATACAAAGAATGTCCCATTTTTGAGTTTTCTAGAAAACGTTATACTCGAAATACTGAAGGGTGTTCACAACAGAAAATCTAGATTTAGTCGATCGAACCTCAATTCAGTCAATTGAAGTTCATCCTAGTATGATTTGGTTAACTGGATCATCATATTAGTTGATCAAATCACCCTAAATTGGAAAATCAACTTGGATTCAATCGACTCAACCTTAGTCCAGTCGACCGAACCTCTCGGGTTTTGCCAATAATGGTCAGAAAATGACCATAAATTTGAAATTAAACATTATTTTATTCCCCAATGGTCATATAATGACTATATCTTGATTTTGCCTATAAATACCAAGCTAAAACACTTTGATAAGGTTAGTAATCCATATTGAGAGCATACTTGAATATTCTTTGATTATTGAGCTTCATTGAAACACTTTTGCACATCATTTTCAAACCTCTTTTACTCTCGTTTTTTAAAGTACTTTTGGAGAAAATATTTTGAAGTTCACTTGAAAGCTTTGAGCATGTTTTACACTTAATTTCATTACATCAAAGCTTTCTTACATTTGATATTTCAAAAGACATTTTGAGAAAATCATTTCTATACTCTATTGAGCTTCATATTTCAAATCATTTGAGAGTGCATTAGAAAAGATTTTTCATTGTACTAATCATCTTTTGAAGGAGCATTCCTTGTACACCAAATTTATTTCCATTCATTTCTTAGCAGTTTGGGTTTTGAACCATGCCAAGTGAGGGTATTGATTGGAGAGGTATCTCCGCCTACAAGGAGGGATTACGAGTTTGAACCCTACCAAGCAAAGGTATATCTCTTGGAGAGGCTCTCCGCCTATAAGTAGGGATTGTAGTCGCAGCTCTGCCCTGGTTTAAAATAGCAAGATAGTGGAAATCCTCAGGTGGTTTGCTTGAGGCAAGGATGTATGAGGGAATAGCCAAACCTTGTAAATCATGGTGTCATTCTCTCTATCCCTACTCTCTTTAAATTTCTACAAGGTTATGTTTATATCTATTTTGTGGTGATTGTGATATATGCTTTAAATTTACATTTGATATTGATTGAAAATCAATTAAATAGTCATTAATTTTTTAAATACCCAATTTTCCCTCCCTCTTGGGATAACACCAATCCTAACAATTGGTATCAAAGCCCGGTTACAATAAGTTTAATCGTATTTGTATAAAGATCGTATGACTCATATTGGTGTATCCCCGTTTTGTGAGGATCAATCCTTTACAAAGCCTCCAATATTTTGTGGTGCAAATTACACCTCTCAAAAACAAAGAATGAACATTTTTGTTCAAACACTGGACTTGAGGGCTTGGAAAGTGATTGTTCAAGGGAACTATATCCCTATGAAAATTGTTCATAATAAAGAGTTTCCCAAACTAGAAAATGAAATGAATGAACATGATATTTATTTAATGCAAATCAATTCTAGTGCTATGAACATTTTGTATTTATTAGGATCATGAGTTGTCAAAGTGCTAAGGAAATATGGGAAGAGCTAGAAAATATATATGAAGGAATCGACGAGAAAAAGGCTACCACTTTGGATGATTCAGATTCAAGTGATAAAGAAGGAGCTAACTATTGCCTAATAGCACTAACCGATGAAGAGGTACACGCTTTTCCTTCTACCTCATTTAATGATTCATGTGATAAACTTTGTGATAAATCTAGTGATGAATTATGTGATGAATCTTGTGATGAAAGCATGCCATCTTACGACAAGTTACAAAAGCATTTATTTAAGATTCATAAGATTCTTGTTAAGACGATACACCTCGTTGAAAAACAAGAATGAAGCCTCAATGAATGAATTAGAATCCCAAATTATTGTTGATGGATAAAAGGACTTAAAAATCAAGAGATTAGAGAGTAAGAATGACAAAGTAACGAATGAACTAGAAGATCTATGATCTCGATCAACTGAACAAGAGAAGGACTTGATTATTGCTTAACTTAAAAGTAAAATCAACAAGATGGCTAAAGAACTAGTAAGGGTACAATCTAATTGTAAATATATAAAAGATTTAGAAATAATCAGCCTTGAACGTAAAATAGGGGACAATGTAAAATCATTTATAATTTCACAATAGGAGAGGAGAAATTTGATAAGGTGGTAGGATCTCAAAGAATGTCATTAGAGAAGGAGGGCATATGATTCAATGGAATTGAAAATAAGAAGAAAAAGAACCTCTACATGGGGTACTTTGTAAAAGCTTCCAAATACTATGCTAGTACTTCCTCAAGTGCATATGCTCACACTACGTGCTTCTTGTGTAAAAAGAAGGGCCACATCAAATTTGATTGCCCATTTAAAAGGAAAGGTGTGAAACCCAAACAGATTTGGAGAGTCAAAAAACCAACGGGTTTTAACTTGCCAAGATTCAAGGAAGAATGGGTACCAAAACAAACCACAATATGATTCTTCCTTAGGATTAAAGAACTAAGTATATTCAACCATCCCAAAATGAAAAAGGGGTAGTTATGACTAAATGCTTGGGAAGTGGTTTGTGCTTAAAATGTCAAATCTTAGTATACACATTTACTATACTAAGAACCTTAGAGAATCAAGCCAATATGAAAATTCAAGTGATATATCCAATCTAATCGCTTAACGTATATATCAAAATGAGTGGTTAGAGTATGAAAATATTGGCTATAGCATGCTAACTTTGAACTGAAATGGAATGAAATAATATTTGCTTGAATGGGACATTAGTCTCCACTTAATCCATATCATTCCTCCGAAATGTGCAAAGTAAAAGTTAAGGGCGTAACTAGTTACAACAAAAAAATTTTTGGAACCTTAATATTTCTGAGATGAATAACATAAATCATCAACTCTTAATTAAAGTCTCAGAAGCATGCTCAAGTAAATCCACTTCCAAATGGACAAAGGTGTCTTTACTTGGTGACTGATTCTAAATGCTTTACTCATGTGTAATTGTGAATATTTGAAGTTAAGCATATTTTGTCCATTGCACAAGTTTGAGATTTACAAAATTCATCTTATACTTTGTATCATCTAACCCTAAACTCATCTTGGAACATTTATGATTGATCAAATTCAAGGGCATTCAAAAACTAATCCCCATGCTAGAAAATTTAGTCACATTGGAAATTCAGCTTATCAAACTCTACTAAGTAAATCCTTCTCAATCATGAGCATTGATCTTAATATTCATCTCTAAATCTATCAGTGCTTACTAAGCATCCTATCACAATTAGAGGCATCTACTAAGGGATTCAAGTTTTTCATTAAGCAAATTAAAATATTCCCTATATGCTTAAAATGTAAAAATTCCCTAATTATGGTTCAAGCAAAAGCTTTCTCTTCCATAGGAAAACTTTACCAAACATCGTACATATTCGGTAAAGAATTATCCCTTCATAATTTTGTATGTTTGGAACATACTTAAAGGGTACCTTTTAATAGTGGTAAATCAAAAATCACCAAAGAGCGTTGTTTAAGAAAAAATCGTATACTCCTAAATGCTCATTGCCAAAATAGTTAGGACATATTCACTAGCACAAAAATACTTTGCTTATTTTGAGTAATTTCCACTCATAATCACTTCTGAATACTCTTCTGAATTCATTATTCAAGTTACTTTTTAAGAGTATTTATCAATACTCCCCTCATAAGGTCAAGACTATATATCAAATCAATTAGAGCTTTAAAATGGTGTTAATTGAGCTAGGATGGTTGCAATAAGTTTAAATCTAGGCATAAATTTCAAAGAGACCTATTGCCAAGCAGTTAAAATGGAAAGTCATTCAAACTTGAGCCTTTCACGTGTTGCACTTCATAAGAAAAGAAGCAAAATAGGCTTACTACATTGAAGGGACATTGTTTGAGACTTTTTGGTCATTTAAGTCTAACCATTCAAAGACAAATTTAAGCTATTGAAAATTTAGAACACTTGGCTATGCATTCAAGGCATAAAAAGAGGGGGGAAAGGAGCCACACAAAAAAAAACAACACACACACAAATTAGTGCAGTTTTGTTGACCAAATGGTCTGTCCAGTAGTCAGACAGGGTCAGTTGACCGAACCAGAGGTTCAGCCAATCGAATCTTTTTGGGGTATGTTTAGTCGACTGGATCACCCTTCCAGTTGACCGAACCATCAGTCTACTTATAGTTTTCACGCGAAAAAACCCTCATTTTTCCCCTCTCAAACCATAAACTCGCTTTTTACTCTCTAGAAACCATAAATCCCTCATTTCCTTTGATTTCTTGCCATTTATCCCTCATTTATTCACGAAATCATCCCTTTGATTTGTGTATTCTCTATGGCTAGAGGTGATAAACGCAAATCCACCCACGAAGAGGGTGAAAGTTGGTCCACCTCTTTTATGCAAACTTGGACCTTGATGAAAATGGATGTTTCACCCAAGTCCTAGACAAGTAGCAATGAGGAGAGCACCTCAGAGGATAATGGAGATGATTAGGGGAGGGGGAGCAGTAAATTCAAAATTTCATCTAATAAACATTTTCCCTTTATTGTACTTATTTTAAAACACTATCTTATTTTTTTTATGTTTATGCCTTTGTCATAACAGCATTGAAAAATACTGTTCATGACTTGTTAAATGCTTATTTTTATCTAATGAATGATTAATTTCTTTTAATTATGACATGAACTTGGACATAATGGATTAACTTGATACCATCTGCGTGGTTGATGCAAAAAATGATGTGTCTATTCTTTAAATTTCTGAATATTTAAATGACCATCTGCATGGTTGATGCAGAAAATGTTATATCTATCTTCATTGCTGAATATACAACTTAGCATTTACATGCTTGATGTAGAAATTTTGTTTTTGAGTATACAACTGAGCATCTGTATGCTTGATGCAGAAATGGAGAATTGCATTCTACTTAGTTGGCTATGATATTGCATGCCGCTTGAATGAACAAATTAAGAACTGCATGATGTTTAGTTGACACTAGGTTGATGCTTGATGATTAAAGTGCTGTTATAGTAAATTCTTAACACTGAATGCACAAATGAATTTCATCCTGTGTGTAAATTGAAAAACTTAAACTCAACAATACATAACCCTCATTTGGAATCCAAATATCTTAACAAGCCTTATGTACAACCAGAATAGGCCTTCTACTCAAAATCATACATGATTGTGCTTATTTTGATTATTGCTTTTGCATGCTGATTGTTGAATGCATGCTGGTTGATAAATGCTTATCATTGGGATAATTGGCTCAGAAATGTTGACTATGACTTTCTAATGATGATCAATTGCATGCTAAATAGTTGAATAGACTGTTGCATGTTGAATGTTACCATAAAGGATGTTGTATGATGAATAGATTAATAAATAAATTCATCCATGATGGACAATGCATATATGTGTGTAGAAGAACATACAGGGGAGCAAGAGTTCCATCTTAAGAGAAAAAGCTTTAAATTGAATATCTAATGGATTCATATACATCATATCTGCTTTGTCTTAAGTATTGATGTTTTTCTAAAAACCATGGACATCATATCTTGTTTGTATGGATTCAAAAATAGATATGGTTATTCTTAAAAAATTCATGAACACCACACACCTTGGTTTTAAGTTTCTGGCTTACTTGTATTCTATAGGGATGATTTACTGGTTGGATGATAAGAATGGCTTGATACATACTCAGTATAATCGTTTTACAAATTCAAAATGAATTCATTACATCTAAACTAGCCTTAAGATCAAAGGGGGGAGATTCTGAAGCAAGCAACTTGTTAAAATTCCATTTTTTATGATCACACAACTTTTGACTTAGATTTTTATTTAGAGCTTACTATGGCATGTGTTTTTAAAGCATAATGACTTGTTTTTTGCTCTTAATAATCTTAAGTGGAAGTATGTTGCATTTATGCTCTATATGATTACTCGTTCTGCTTGAAGTATAAAAGTGACTTGATTTATGTTTACATGCTTACCAGAAAAATGAAGCTTCATTGAACTTTATTTTAAAATCATTTTGAAATATACAACTTGTATTGTTCCTAGCACCTTTTGATGATGTCAAAAGGGGGAAATTTTACAACACAATAAAAATTTTATAGAAAGAAAACAATTTAAAGCACAAATATAAACCTTATCTAATTCTACCTTGCCGTAAGTTGAAAGACTACAAGCATTCATGACATGTTGCATTAGAAATGTTTTGAAACTCAAATTTTTGTCATGAAGTTCAAAAATCTTAAAGGCTCTATTGTTTAAATAATATTCTTGAAATAGGGAGAAGGTTAGTCCTTTTGCTGGTGACAAAAAGGGGAGAATTTTTTGAGAAAAATTATCTTAGTTCGTTTATAACTTGTGTCCTCCTGCCTTTTGTTTTGTTTTCAAGATTAGAAATGATTTTAAATAGAGGTTGCTATAACTGTTTGTTCTTAACTCTATTTTTAAACTTAGTAATGCTAAAATATAGACATGATACTTATTGTACAACTGTAATTATTTGTGTATCATGTGACTTTGTTTTACCTGAATATTCTTTCAAAGTCAATACTAAATGCAATTGAACTGAACTGAACTCAAATTGTTCAACTTAAAAATTTAAAAGTCTTCAATTTCAATATGCTTGAATTACATTGACTATTATGTTGAAATTATGCATATTGTAAGGGGGAGATTTGTCCGGCTAACCTCATTTTGCTTCTATATTTATGATCATTAAAAGAGGGGAGATTGTTGACTTTTTGAGTCCTACCCTGTTTTGATAATGACAAATCACATCATCTCATTTGTGCGTCAAGTATATGAACGGGGTTAAGTTTCCAAAAGCACTGATCACTGATGCAACACGGAAGCCATGAAGTACTTAAACGGGCACATCTCTTGGCACATTCTATGGAAATTTGAAGAGCAAAGCTTGAAGACTTACATTT
Organism: Malania oleifera; assembly: GCF_029873635.1. Classification (NCBI taxonomy): domain Eukaryota; kingdom Viridiplantae; phylum Streptophyta; class Magnoliopsida; order Santalales; family Ximeniaceae; genus Malania; species Malania oleifera. The sequence goes on along the minus strand of NC_080422.1, from coordinate 52,638,689 downwards.
TTCAGTTGTAATATATCTAGGTTTCAATTGTGCAAGCATGTTTCATTTGATTGGATGTGAAACTCTTAACCATGACCTTAGTTGGACCCTAGGCACTCTATATTTCATGTAAAATCATTTTACAAATGTGCAAAATTTATTTCAAGCATAAAAATCATTTTTGGAATGAAAATTTCCAAAACAAGATTTTCAAAATTCCCTTTATGTTTCTGTCGTTGCATTGATGAGCACGTTTCTCGATCAATCTGTTCTCATCTTAAAAAATGTTCAACATGAAAGTTGTGAGATTTTATCTTAAATTTCTTGTGATACCAAGAACATCCCATATGGAGTTTCCTAGAAAAAGTAATGCCCAAAATATTCAAAAGGTGTCCGTAATAGAAAATTCCCTTCATGTTTCTGCCATCGCATTGATTAGCGCTTTCCTTAATCAATTAGTTCTCATATTAAAATATGTTCAACATGAAAGTTGTGGGAGTTTCTCTTAGCTTTCTTTTGATACTAAGAATGTCCCATTTGGAGTTTTCTAGAAAAAGGTATGCCTAAAATACTGAAAGGTATCCGCAATAGAAAACCCAAATTCAGTCGACCGAAACATCAGGTCAATCGACCGAATCACGCTAAATTGGAAAATCGCCTTGGATTCAGTCGATTGAACCTCAATTCAGCCGATCCAACTCTCGGGTTTCACAAATAACGGTCATAAAATGGCCATAACTTTTAAAATTAACATTATTTTATTCCCCAACGGTCATATAAAGGCTATATCTTGATTTTGCCTATAAATACCAAGGTAAAATACTTGGAGAAGGTTGGTAATCCATCTTGAGAGCATACGTGAATATTCTTTGATTATTGAACTTCAATGAAATACTTTTGCACATCATTTTCAAACTTCTCCTACTCTTGTTTTTGAAAATACTTTTGGAGAAAATATTTTGAAGTTCTCTTGAAAGCTTTAAGCATATTTTACACTTACTTTCATTACATCAAAGCTTTCTTACATTTGATATTTCAAAAGTTATTTTTAGAAAATCATTTCTATACTCTATTGAACTTCATATTTCAAATCATTTAAGAGTGCATTAGAAAAGATTTTTCATTATGTTGATCAGCTTTTAAAGGAGCATTCTTTGTGCACCAAATTTATTTCCATTCATTTCTTTTTGGTTTGGGTTTTGAACCATGCCAAGTAAAGGCATATCACTTGGAGAGATATCTCTGCCTATAGGGAGGGATTACGGGTTGAACCGTACCAAGCAAGGGTATATTGCTTGGAGAGGCTTCTCTGCTTGTAAGGAGAGATTGTAGTGGCAACTCCACCCTGGTTTAAAGGAGAAAGATAGTGGAAATCCTTAGGTGGTTTGCTTGAGGCAAGGATGTAGGCAGGTATAGCCTAACCTTGTAAATCACGGTGTCACTCTCTATCCCTACTCTCTTTAAATTTCCGCAAGTGTATGTTTATATCTACTTTGTGGTGATTGTGGTATATGCTTTAAATTTACATTTTATATTGATTGGAAATCGGTTAAATAGTTGTTAATTTTTTAAATACCCAATTCACCCCTCCTCTTGGGATAACACCAATCCTAACAAAGCTTAATTGGTCTGCTTCCCATTGGTAGGCCTCAAGCTCTATTGGCACTACCCCTTGGGATTATATATGTCATCGCGCCCTCAATGAGTTTTTAACAGCTTAATCCTCTTTTCAAATACCGCAAGCTCTGTTTGTCTTTCTCTTTCATGAGATAGGAGATGGCATCATGCCCTCTATGTATTTCAACCTATTCTCGAGGCTTTCAACTACTTCATACCAGGGATTCTTATACATGGAGTGACTTACTCAAGTTCCACAATTCAGTTTTCAAAATCAATTTTCTCTTTGGAGGCCTCAACTCAATTGGCACGCCTTTCTTTTGAGTCGTCCCTTGTCTTACATGCTTCCACATTGTTCTATTTTACAAAATTTTAAATTCTCATTTTGCAACTCATAGTGCTCACGCCCATCGAGCTCATGCAAACCAGGCTCTAATACCAACTCTTATGGACACCCAATTTCAACTCAATTAACGAGCCGCGCGGCACTTATCGAGACTCTCCCTCGATAGAGTCAACGAATAACTACACGTTCAATCCTGCTGTCATGAACACTCAAGAGGTTTTTGGAAGCCATTCATACTCACGAAATATCAATTCTAACAATAATGAATTCATGAAGACAAATGAGCTTCATACTCAATGATACGTGGAACTAGTTGTTATATTCAATCAACAAGACAACCACACAAACCATCATCCGAGTAATTCAACATCCAGTATAAAAATCCCTAATAAGGGCAAGTGAAGACATCTCTCCTCCCCATTTAACCGAGGTCACACTGTCAAGCCCTAACACTAGGCTTCAAGCTAACCAAAGCAGCTACAACACAATTAATAAACTATGCAGGTTTCAAATATTTTGGGGCAAGTTGGACAAAACTTAAAATCCTCTAAAATCGTATTGTATATGAAAATTTTTCTGATTCTTTCACATATACAGGAAGCAAAAATCTTGAAAACTCAACTATATTCTATTTCGCATTAATGATGCACTCAAAGCTTGAAGGAGCATAGTAATTGGCATTTGAACAATAAGTAAGGTGTTAAGTTTAATCCTTTCCACTCTTCCATCCAACTGTATAGGAGAATGAAAACAAAAAAAAAACAAAAGTAATTGCGCAAAAACATTGTGGTTTTATAAGAACAATCATAATGTAATATAAAAATTTATATACTTTGTCTGTAATAGAAAAGGTAAGATATTGCTTCTTGGTTCATATTAGAATTATAGTTTAAATGAATAAAACGAGTGAATATCAATTTGTCATCTTCTTTAGCACAAGGAGCACAACACCTACGCTGTCAAATTCATCTCATCTACTGTTTTTGATAAGAGGGAAAACCCTCATGAACAAAATACAAAGAAAGAAGCAGATGCTTTGAGAAAAAGATAAATAACATTGACAATGCTAGTATGCTATTGAAAAGAAAAAATTGTTGGTTGGATTCAAGTGAGCGCACCACAAAACCAACCTTATTTGAAGCTCTAGAGTAAACTGACATATGGACCATGTAAAATATAACTGGAATGATGTGACCAAATTCAACTTCGCCTGTGATGCACTTAATGTCCTAATCTTTTCATACACAACAGGTCCTAGGTCCGGGTAAAGGAGGAGGGTTGCCTTAGGTAGCTGACAATCAGCGTAAAATTTGTCAAATGACTATGATATGAATCCTTACCATTCGCGGGGGCGTCCCCTACGAGGGACGCATTGCACTTATACCACCTGGATGTAGCAAAAAGTGGGCAAGGGTGGACTAGGTAATCGCACTGAAGTGATGCAATGTGTCGCCCAAGTATGTTATCAAATATGCGAGGGTTCTTGCATCATTTTGGACACGGGCAGGTAAAGAAGTTAGTTAAGAAGACTAAGATTATATTAGCAACTTGGAATATAGGAACACTTACAGTTAAAAGCATGGAAATTGTGGACACAATGATTAGAAAAAAAAATTAATATAATTTGCCTTAAAGAAACTAAGTCGATGAGAGAGAAAGTTAGAGAAATTGATAAATCAAAATTCAAACTTTAGTATACTAGAAAATAAAAACATAATAATGGGATAGGAATTATGATATACAAACTTGAAAGATAGTATTGTAAATGTAAATAGAGTAGGAGATAGAATTATAAAAATTAATATGGTCTTAGGCCAAAAAATAATAAATATCATTAGTACTTATGCTCCTCAAGTAGGCTTATCGAAAAATCTTAAGAGACAATTTTAGGAAGATATGGATAGTATTATACAAGGCATATTAGGGACTAAGAAAATATTCATAAAAGCATATCTAAATGGACATCTTAGAAGAGATAATAAAGGTTATGAGAGAATGCATGGAGGATATGGATATGGAAACAAAAAAAAGTTTAGAGAAATGATATTAGACTTTGTTATGTTATACAATTTTATTGCAATAAATATTTGCTTTAAGAAGAGAGAACACTTAAAAACATTCAAAAGTGAACAAAATAAAAGTCAAATAGATTTTTTTCTTAACTAGGAGGATAAATCGTTTATCATACAACGATTGTAATGTTATCACAGGTGAAAACTTAACCACACAACATAAAATTTTAGTGTTAGATATATGTATAAAAAAATAGAAGAGAGGATAAAATAAATCAGTGTAAAAGAACTAGATGGTGGAACTTAAAAGAAGAAAATATAATAAAATTTAAAGAAAAAATGATCAAAAATGGTGATTAGACTATTAAAATAGTGTAGACACAATCACTATTTGGAGTAGGATAGCTAACTCGATTTAAAAAATAAAAAATAAACAAAAGAGATTTTAGGTGAGTTAAGAAGAAGATATTCGAATAGCAAAGAAAGTTGGTGGTGGTATCAAGATGTTCAAAAAGCCGTAAAAACAAAAATAATTTAGCATAAAACATGACAAAAATGTAGAAACATGAATAATTTTGAAAAGTATAAAGAGACGAGAAAAGATGCACAAAAGGTGGTTAGTGAAGCTAAACATAGATCATTTAATAATTGTATGATAGATTAGATACAGGGAAGAGGAAAAAAATATATTTAAACTTACTGGAGCTAGAGAAAGAAAATAATGACTTAGGTAATGTAAAATGTATTAAAAGTGAGAATGATATTGTCTCCATTAAGGAAGAAGACAAGAAAAAAAGATGGCGAAATTACTTTAGTAAGTTATTCAATGAAAACCAAATAGAAAGCTTAAACTTAGAATTGAAAAATGTGCAAAAGACTAAAATACGAGATTTATTTGCTAGATTAAAGTTAACAAAATTAAGTTTGTACTAAAAAAGATGAAAAATGGAAAAGTTATAGGACTCGATAACATTCCAATTGAATTTTGAAAATATTTGGGTGATAATGGAATTATATGGTTAACTAATTTATTTAACACAGTTATAAAAATTAATAAAATGTCAGATGAATGGAGGAAAAACACTTTAATACCTATATACAAAAATAACTGAGACATTCAAAATTGTAATAACTATCGTGGAATTAAACTTATAAGTCATACAATGAAATTGTGGGAAAAGGTAGTTCAACAAAGGTTAAGGCTAGAATTGAAGGTCTTGAAAAATCAATTTGGTTTTATGTCTGTGAAGTCTACTATAAAAGTTATATATATCTTTTAAGAAGATTAATGGAAAATTTAGGAAAAAGAATAACGATTTTATTATGGTATTTATTGATTTAAAGAAAGCATATAATAGGATACCTACGGAAGTTCTATGGTGGGTTTTAGGAAAAAAAAAATGTGTATATAGTAGTTTTATAGATATCATTAAAAAATTGTACGATGGAGTAAGGACTAGTGTAAGGACTATAGGTCGAGAGAATAGAGAATTTCCAATCACAATAGGTGTACATCAAGGATTTGCTTTGAGCCCTTATCTTTTTGCTTTAGTGATGGATCAATTGACTGGGAATATCCAAAATGAGGTTTCATGGTGTATGTTATTTGTAGAAGGTATTATATTGATTGGTGAAACTAGGGGTGGAGTAAAAGAAGCTAAGTTAGAATTATGGAGATAAATTTTAGAATCTAGAGGCTTTAGAATAAATAAAAATAAGACAAAACATATAAAATGTAATTTTAAAATAATAGTAGAAGGAATATTAGAGACAAAGTTAAACTTGATAATATAGAACTAAATAACCCTTATAGATTTCGATACCTTGGATCTATTATGCAAGCTGAAGGAGAAATTGAAAAAGATGTAATGCATAGAGTTAAAACAAATTAGGTAAAATGCAGATGTGCTTCAAGTGTGCTTTGTTATAGTAGAATACCCTTAAAATTAAAAGAAAAGATGGCTATAAAACCAACTATGATATATGGATCAAAATGTTAGGCAACTAAGAAACAATATATCTAAAAAGTGAAAGTTGCCAAGATGAGAATGCTTAAATGGATGAATAGTATAACATTGAAAGATAAATTAAAAAAAAAATGAGCAAATTCATAGTAAGTTAGGCATAACTTCTGTAAAAGATAAGATAAGAGAGGGGTGACTTAGATGGTTTAGGCACATGCAACATAGGTCACATAGTGTGCCTATGAGGAATAGTGAGTTAATTATTATGAGTAGTAGTAAAAGAGGTAGAGATAGACTTAAAATAACTTAAAATAACGTAATAAGGATTTAATAGTTCCAAATTTGTCAAATTGTCCATGATCACATAAATTGGTAGAAAATGATTCATGTAACCAACCCCACCTAGTGGGACTTAAAGCTTTGTTTTGTTGTTGTTGTTGTTGTACATGACCACATTCCAAAGCACCTACTACCCAAAAATTTTTATGTTTTTTCTATCATCCAAAAAATATGACTAGAGGCAAATTTAAGTTTTAAATTAGAAAAAGGAAAGCTTTTCTTTTTTAAATTTCTTTAATTAGGATCTTTCATGTATGTATTTCCTTCCATCTCAAAATTAACAAATTAACACAGTACCTTTATTAAAGTCATTGAATCAGCATCCTATAAAATAATAAAAATATGCATCTTCCAGTATTATCATTGAATCAGCATCCCATATAATGCCAGTAAGCTGCCTTTTCTTTAATTCCAAGCATCCTTGAAAATGCAGTTCAATCATCTATGGATCACAGAACAGAAACCCCCGTTTGAACCATAGATTACTCAAGGAACATCAGTATGACTACCTAAGATGGTCTACGGACATACAACTCCTGATACCATAGAACTCGAAAACAAATAAGACATGCAAAGTTCCGATGAGCAATCCGCCAGTGCATCTCACCTTGTGGTCTAGATTAACAAGGTGTGATTTTTCTTGATATATGATTTTAGTATTTGTTGCGGGGGGCAAATCGGTGACGACCAACAAGGGTGCTCCCAGATCTCCGGTGACCTGAAAAAAATGGAAAACAGAAAGGCTTGGAGGACTCGGGGTGTACTCCGGGGGATCACTCCGATGCCTAAGTAAGAGGGATGCTCTAGAGAGGCTGAATGCAACAGTAGAATAGGTTGAATCACTTACCTTGGCTTCTTCCCCAGATCCCTTCTTATAGGGGCTCGAGTTGACCCTTGGTTGATTCGTCTTTATTGCGCGGGGGCGTGAATCGCTCCCAAGTCATAAAGTGCTTGCGCCCATCACTCAATTATTTAAGTCGTTGGCGTGGATCTCTCCTCATCTTTATTGGGTTGGAGTTGATTGCTCGTCAGAATGTTTGACCCAGAGGAGGCGCGGGCTAGGTGTTGACCTGTTCTTATTGGCTAGACTATTTTGGGCGTATCAGTTGTCCCCCCCCCCCCCTCAATTTCAAATTTCTAAACGGAATTTTGAACAATCGCTATGTCTGCACTTTCCCTCCAGAATATGTAATGCTTCCTCTTCTTCTTCTTCTTCTTCTTCTTAATTTTTTTTTTTTTTAGTGTTCTGAGCTGATATTCCGAGTTGCTTCATGGAGGACTTTTGCCGAGCTGTTCTGAGCTGGGTAGATTTGCCGAGCCGATGTTCCGAGCTGCTCCGTGGGGCATTTTTACTGAACTGATATTCTGAGCTGCTTCATGGAGGACTTTTACTGAGCTGTTCCGATCTGGGTAGACTTTGCCGAGCCAATGTTCCGAGCTGCTCCATGGAGCATTTTTCCCAAGCTGCTCCGTGGAGCATTTTTCTCGAGCTGCTATTCCAAGCTGCTCCGTGGAGCATTTTTCCCGAGCTGCTATTCCGAGTAGCTACGCGGAGGACTTTTGCCGAGCTGATGTTCCGAACTGCTCCGTGGAGCACTTTTCTCGAGCTGCTCCATGGAGCATTTTTTCCGAGTTTCTTCGTGGAGCATTTTTTCCAAGCTGCTATTCCAAGCTGCTTCGTGGAACATTTTTTCCAAGCTGCTATTCTGAGCTACTCCGTGGAGCATTTTTCCCGAGCTGCTCTGTGGAGCATTTTTACCGAGTTGCTATTCCGAGCTGCTACGCGGAGGACTTTTGCCGAGCTGATGTTCCGAACTGCTCCGTGGAGCACTTTTCCCAGGCTGCTCCGTGCTGGGCAAACTTTTCCAAACCGAAATTCTAAGCTGCTCCGTGCTGGGCAAACTTTGCCGAGCCAAAGTTTCGAGCTGCTTCGTGGAGTATTTTTGCCGAATTAGATTTTGGCCGATTGGATGTTTGTCGGGCTACTTCATGCAGCATTTTTGCGTAGCAGTTCTAGCCAAGCTGCCTCGTAGAGCGATTTTGCCATCCTGCTTCGTGGTACGTTTTTGCGAAGTAGGTTTTGCCAAGTAGCTTTCCTGTGCGACTTCTTGACTTACTTATTGTTGGCCTCAAGAGCGGTGCTCTTCATTTGGTCCTATTTTGCCTAATGAGTCGTGCTCATTTGTTGGGCTGTCATTGGCCTCACAAGTCATACTCGTCAGTTAGGCCTGTTTCGCCTAATGAGTTGTGCTTATTTGCTGGGCTGTCTTTAGCCTCACGAATCGTACTCGTCAGTTGGGCATGTTTCGCCTAATGAGTCGTACTCATTTGCTGGGCTGTCGTTAGCCTCACAAGTCGTACTCGTTAGTTGGGCCTATGTCACCTAACGAGTCATACTCATTTGTTGGGCTGTTGTCGGCCACATGAGTCGTACTCGTTTCGCCTAGTGAGATGTCCTTATTTATGAGGGGTTTCAATCTAACCCTTTTTCTGAGGCGTCGTCACTATCCTTTCGAGACATCGTCTATCCTGCAGAAATGTGATAAATGCATGTTTAAATGTATCGTACCTTGGGAAGTCGTTTAAATTAAATGTTTTCATTAATGGGGTTTAAGTCTGACGCTTTTTCTGAGGCAACGTTGTCCTTCCGAGGCACCGTTGTCCTTCCTAGGCACCGTCGATCCTCGGGAAGTTGCCTATTCTCGGTATTGGTGCCACGGCCATGCACACATAGTGATTTTTTGTACGTACAGGGATCTCTGTGTCCTTTCTATCTCGAGACGCAATCCTTTTTCTACATACGTGATTTTTTGAGATTCCTGCTTCCTCGGGGATTCGTGCCACCCTCTCTCTATAAAGGTTGGGCCCCCTTCATACATTTCTCAGCTCCATCCAAAGGGTCCCCTACTTGTCGTTAGGTACGCTCTCCCTTGTTCCCTCTCTTCGTCTTTGTGTTGAATTGCATGTTTGTTTTGTTATTCTTCATGTTCTTCACTGTTTTTGCGTTCACTTTGCTTGCTTGATCTTTTCTTATATGGTAACTTTGCTGTTTTTGCGCAAAATTTGTTGGTTTGATCTGTTTTGGCATCTTTCCTTCCTTGTTTTTGCGGGAGGCTCGCCCATTTGATCTGTTTGTAAAAAGTTTTGTTTCGTTCGTTTCACTTTTTGCTTTCCTGATGAAGTCTTCCTCGCAGCCTTTTCGGGCTCCGACTATAGTGAGGAGCGCTCGTTGTGACCTCACCCCCTCCGATTTGCAAAATGTTCATTACTTTTTTGCCATCCCCTAGAGTATTATTGTTAGGTTGCCTTCTGTTTCAAAATCAGCCCTTGATCCGGGCTCCGATGAGCTATGCCTGTATACGGATTACTTAGACCTAGGTCTTAGACTCCCTTTTCCCCCCTTTATCTCTAATGTATTACATTTTTACCGAATAGCGCCCTCACAATTGATTCCGAACTCCTACCTTTTACTCACCTATTTTGTCGTCCTCCTGCTTCGTCTGGGCCATCAGCCTACAGTTCCTTTCTTTAAGAGTTGCTTCTAGATGCGAACACACTCTGTAGAGAAGAAGCTGTATTATTTCAACTCTTTACCAGGTTATAAGATTTTTACACCGGGCAGCTCTTCCATACACAATTGGAAGTCCCGGTACTTCTTATCCTCGGGAGAGTTGAACTACTCGGGCTTTCTTGTCTAGTCTGCTCCCCTGGATGGTAACGTTATCTATCCTTATCCACCTTTTCATGCAGGGCTGCGTGTAGGTGATCCGCTGACTCACTTGTTTCCCTTTCACCCCCCTTTTTTTTTGTAGTTCGAGTGCGCCACATTCTTACGAGGCTTTCCCCCGAAGAGCGGGCCATCTTGAAAGAGCTGCAAGCCCTTGGCGAACAAGGGATTGTCCTTCATGAGGAGCTGCTCCAAGAGCATGTCCTCGTGCAATGGGGGATCAGCCCAGTTTCCCCAAGTCTTATCTTGCCTTTGATTTCTATATATGTGTTCGGATATTCCTACTATTGTTGGCGTTTTTATCTTTTCTCTGTGTCTTTACAGATATGGACTTTAACAAATATGAATCTCTCATGGGGGAAGCTAAGAAGCAGAGGGCGAGTAGGAGCAGGAAGAAGAGAAGGGAGCTCAAGGGAGAATCATCTCAAAGGGACGCACCTGCTGTAGGTGATATTAAAGCCCCTGCTAGTGAGAACGTCGTTGCTCCTCCTCCGGTCCCCACGGCTTATACTGAGGCAATCTTTCATGAGCCGACCAGTTTTGCTTCTGCTCTACGCCAAGCAATCTATGTGGAAGACTATGTGCAGGCTCAGTGCTCTCTACCTGATGTTCTTTCAGCGAAGATCCAGCACACCTCTTACCAGGTATACTTTTTAGCTGGGTTATTTTTCTTCTTATGGTGGAGTTCTACTAATTCGTTGTCCCCTATCTCCTTTTTTAGTTGGCGACAATGGCCTTGACGTAGGAGGAAAAGGTGGTCGAGATGTACCACCAAACACTGGATGCAAGGGAGAAGTATGTAATTGCTCAAAATGAACTCCACGATGCCGAGAGCCGAGAACGTGCTCTCCAATCGGAAGTTGAGTGTATCCGCAGAGAGGAAATTCTCGCGGATGCCGCTGCTGCTACTGCTGATGCGGCCTTAACTGCTGTGAAGGAGTACAAGGACTCTTCACGGTTCGTCTTTGACACCGCGACGACCTATCGATTAGGGTTCAGGAGGTTCCGGGAACAAGTGAGAACTAAGCACCCGGATCTCCCATTGGAGGGTGTTTGCTCACATGGTTATAGAGACGAGAGTCCAGACTTCGCAGAGGATGAAGAGGAAAAGGGGGAAGAGGAGGAGGCAGGAGAGGGGAGCAAAGCGAGCTAGAATGCTGAAATTTTATTTGTAACTCTGTTTAGGCTTATTGAAGTGGTACAACTGATGTAATGGAGAATTTATTACTACGTTGTATGAAACAGTTTATGAATAATACTTTTTCAACATATCAGAGTTCCATGTATTATGAATTTTCTTCCCTCCTATCTCCTCCAATTTGTATGTCTCCGGTTTGATCTCTGCTACAACTCGGTATGGACCTTCCCAGTTTGGCTTTAGCTTGTGTGAGCCTGCCTCTTGTGTGCTAATTTGATTCTTTCTGAGGACCCAGTCTCCGGGCCGGAAGTTACGCACTCTTACTTGATGGTTGTAGTACCTTGCCACCCTTTGTTGGTAGGTAGCGATTTTTATGTCGGCCTGGTCCTGTCTCTCCTCTAGCAAGTTTATTTCTACCCTGAGCTCTTCGTTGTTGTCCTACTCGTTGAAGTATTGCCTCCGCCAAGAGGGGATACCCACCTTTGCCGAGATGACAGCTTCTACCCTAAAGGCTAGCATGAATGGGGTTTCCCCTGTCGCAGCTCGCAGGGTTGTGTGGTATGCCCAGATGATGGAGGGGAGCTCTTCTGCCCATCTTCCCTTCATAGATTCAAGCATTGTCCTTAGGCCATATAGTTTGGTTCGATATATGTTTTCAACCTATCCATTGCTTTGGGGGTGTGCTACCGACGCGAAGAGTAGTTTGATGGATAAGTCCGAGTAGAATTTTCTGAAGCGCTCATTATCAAACTGTCTCCCATGATCGGTGATTATGGCCCACGGAATTCTGAACCGACAAACCACTGATGCCCAAACGAATCGAGTGATGTTTCGCTCAGTTATGTGGGCTAAGGCTTCGACTTCTACCCACTTAGTGAAGTAATCGATCGCTACCAGCAAGAATTTCCTTTGTCCAGTTGCCGGGGGCAGAGGTCCCAAGATATCTATCCCCCAATGGGCGAAGGCGCAGGGGCTGACAAGAGAGGAGAGCGGATTGAAGGGTGCGTATGGTATTCCCCCGCAGCGCTGGCAGCTGTCACATCATTTAATGAGATCGATCGCGTCCTTCCTCATCGTGGGCCAATAAAACCTTTGTCATAGGGCTTTATGAGCTAGAGCCCTGCTGGCTAAATGGTTTCCACATATTGCTTCGTGGATTTCTCTCAGGACGTAGTCTCCTTCTTCTCTACTCAGGCAACGGAGGTACGGCAGCGACAAAGATCGTCTATACAGCTCCTGATTTATCAGTGTGTATCTTGCCGCTTTCCTTCTCAATTTAAGGGACTCCTTATTATCCCCTGATATGGACCCGTCGCGGAGGTAATGCAATAAAGGCGCCCTCCAGTCTCCATCTTTGACTTCGGAATGCAGCGAGTTGATATCGTACTCCTCGCATGAGGGTTTCGCAATTCGCTCTAGGTAAATTGCATCCCTCCATTCTGAACTGGTTGCCGAGACCAATTTCGCGAGCGCATCAGCCTTTGTATTCTCGGCTCTTGGCACGCACTCTATGTCAAAGTGTATGAAGGCCTTTGCATATTCTTAGGCCTTGGCTAGGTACTTTTTCATTTTCTGATCCCTAGCTTCAAATTCTCCTTTTAGCTGCTCTACTACCAACTGGGAATCACTTGACACCTTGATCTGTGCTATCCCCAATGCTTCTGCTAGTCGAAGACCTACTAGCAGAGCTTCGTACTCGGCGTCGTTGTTCGTTGCTGAGAGTTCTAATTTTAGTGCGTACAGAGTCTCGGTACCATCTGTTGCCGTGAGGATAAATCCTACGGCTCCTCCGAATGCATTTGATGACCCGTCAATGTGCAGCGCCCATACGTCTAACCTCCCCGTTAATTCAGGGGGTCTTTCTGCTGTGAAATCGACGAACACCTGGGCCTTGACCGCAGGCCTTGGCAAGTATTGTATGTCGAACTCGCCCAATTCAATGGACCACTTCGTCATCCTTCTCAAACTTTCTGGTCGTTGGAGAATCTGTCTCAGCGGTTGGTTTGTCAGCACAGTTATCTTATGAGCCTGAAAGTAAGACCTTAATTTCCGTGCAGCACAGATGATGGAGAATGCTACCTTTTCCGTCATGCTGTAATTCTTTTCTACTCCACTTAACACCTTGCTAGTGTAATATACGGGTTGATGCTGCCTGCCTTCTTCTCAGACTAAAACTGAGCTAACCCCATTTGCCGTTGTGGCTATGTATAAATATAATTCTTCTCCATTCTCTGCCCTCTTCAACAGGGGTGGGGAGTTGAGGCACTGTTTAAGTTGTTCGAAGGCGTTGCTCTGTTCCTCCCCCCATTCGAATCCTTCTCTCTTCCTTAACACTTTGAAGAAGGGTAAGCCTTTGTCCCTTAAGTAAGAGACAAACCTGCTGAGGGAGGCTATCCTCCCTGTTAAGACTTGGATCTCCTTTTTCGTCCGCGAGGCTTTCATTTCTAGCAGTGGCATTATTTTATCTAGGTTGGCCTCTATACCTCGATGTGTCACCATGAAACCAAGGAACTTTCCTACTGAAACGCCGAATACGCATTTTGATGGGTTTAGCTTCATGTGGTATCTGTGTAAAAGTTCAAACGTCTCTCTCAGGTCTTCGCAATGCTTCTCTGCTTTCAAGCTTTTTACCAACATGTCGTCTGCGTATGCCTCCATAGTTTTACCGAGTTGATCTTTAAATATCTTGTTCACTAACCTTTAGTACGTGGCTCCTGCATTTTTCAATCCGAAGGGCATCACTCGATAACAGTACAGCCCCCTTTCAATGATAAAAGACGTTTTCTCTTCGTCAGCCAGATGCAGGGGGATTTGGTTATATCCCGAGTATGCATCCATAAAGCTGAGAAGCTTGTGCCCAGAAGTTGAATCTACCAGCTGATCGATTCAGGGGAGAGGGAAGCTGTCCTTTGGGCACGCCTTATTTAGATCTATGAAATCTATACAGGTGCGCCATTTTCCGTTAGGCTTCCTTACCAGGACCACATTGCTTAGCCACTCCGGGTAGTTCACCTCCTTGATAAAGTTTGCTTGCATCAGCTTCGTTACCTCCTCATCAATTACCTTAATTCGCTCCATTGCGAAACTACTTTTCTTCTAATTCACAGGTCGATGGTTGGGGTCCACCTACAACTTATGCTCTATGATGGCAGGATCAATACCCGGCATATCGTCAGCGGACCAAGCGAACACGTCCGCGAATTTGTTTACTTAACTCTGCTCTTAGGGTTTTAGGCAGGTGACTCCCAATCTACACAGATATCTCCTGGTGGCCAAGTAGGGGTACGTGGGCAATATTTTCATCTACTGTACTGATTTGAGGATATTCTCCCCTTACCTCTAGATCTTCCACAGTTAGGGTTTCTCTTGCCTCCATTTTTCCTTTCAGGGCCATAACGTAGTAGTTTTGAGCTGCTACTTGATCTCCGCTGACCTCCCTTGTCCCATGCGGTGTCGGGAATTTCATCTTGAGGTAGTACGTTGACATTACAGCTCGATCTGCATTAAGAAAAGGGCGGTCCAATATGATATTGTATAACAAGGGCCAATCAACCACCAAGAACTCTATCAAGGAAGTAACTAACTATGGGGTCGTCCCCTTGCTCACAGGTAGCATGATTGTCCCTACGGGATGAACCACATCTCCACCAAACCCAACTAGGGGGGTTGCGATTGGTTTAAGTCTTTCCTTTCCCATTTTCATCCCTTCTAGTACTGATCAGAACATAATGTTTGTCGAGCTCCCATTATCTATTAATACGCGCCTGACTTTGTAGTTTGTCACCAACAAGGAGAGTACCAATGCGTCATCATGTGGTTGTTGTACCCCTTCTTCATCTCGGCTGTCGAAGATGATATCTTCACCTTGTTTGTTTCTTTTACTATTTGGTTCCCCTTTCTCCACTGAGAGCACCTGTTTAGTGTACCTTTTACGAGCGCCTCCGCTGTCTCCTCCACTAGCAGATCCTCCGAAGATCACTGCAATTTCCCCTATGACTTGTTCTTCCTTGTCGTTTGCATTGGGTCTCTTTTGCTCGCGAGGTTCCCTCAGTGGATCTTCTTTTTTGATAAACCTTGATAGGTATCCCTTTTTTATTAGGGCTTCAATTTCGTTTCTCAGCTAAATGCACTCCTTTGTGTCGTGCCCGTGATCCTTGTGGAATTGGCAAAACATAGACATGTTTCGTTTATGTAGGGGAGTTCGCATGGGTTCAGAGCACAAGACATAATCTTTCTTTCTTATCTGTATCAATACTTCCAGAACGCGGTATATTCAGGGGTGTATAGGTGGAGAACTTACTGGATTGTCGTCTCATGTTAGGGCTGGCGAGCAGCGTTGCGTTTTTATGGCTTTTAGCAGACCTAGAGGATTCGCCCATCTCCCGGCTATTCCCTTTCCTCTTCAACTCAATGCGGTTTCCCCTAATGTCCATCATCTCTTCCAAGTTGATGTACTTTTGCGCTCGGGCCATCAACTCCCCCATATCAACTGGTGGGTTTTTCCCTAGCGAGTACAGGAAACTTCCAGGTTGGAGAGTTGTAGTCAAGGCTGCCAATGCCACTCCCATGTCTAGATTGCAGACCTCTAGGGTTGCAGCGTTGAAGCGATGCATGAATTTCTTTAGTGTCTCCCTTTCTCCCTGGACCATGCTCATTAGGTGAGCTGTTGTTTTGACAATCCTCTGACTGCTGAGGAAATGGCCGGTGAATAGTTGTTCCATCTCCGAGAAGGAGCCAATTGATCCGGGTCGCAGGGTCTGGTACCAATCTCTGGTTCTACCCTTGAGGGTTGCTGCAAAGGCTCGGCACATAATGGCATCAGGAGCGCCTTGCAGCTGCATCAGCACCCTGAAGGTATCCAAGTGGTCGATTGGGTTGGAGAGACCCTCATACCTCTTAAAGGTGGGCATTTTGAATCTACTGGGCAATGGGACCTTCATCACTTCTCTTGTGAAGGGTGGCTCCGTGGACCATAGAGACGCTTCCCCATAAAGGAGGTTAGTCTTGCCCGCTTTCCTCATTTTTTCTATCTGCTCTATCTTTTTTATCCTCTCCTCCAATTCCGAGAATCTTTTTTGTTGGTTGACGTCTACGCTATTCATGTCTTCTATCTTTTTGGTAGGGAAAGTTTTCTCCTCGCTCTCCTTTGTTTCATCTGTTTTTCGGACTCACCCGTTGTTGAAGTGGGGCGCATGCTTCTTGACTCTTTTGGCGTAAGAGCAGGTCGAGCATGCCCTCCATTTTCTTTTGGAAGGTGAGGAACTCCTCCCTGGTAACTCCTGATGGATCTACGAGTGTAGAACGGATTGACTGAGCTGACTCTTTTCCGGCGGGGCCGGAGCTAGAGCTGTGTGAGGTGGACATTTTTTCCACGCCAGAGGGGGGAGCAGGACGAGTGCCTCACTAGAGTGGTTTCCCACAAACGGCGCCAACTGTTGCGGGGGAAAAATCTGTGACGACCAATAAGGGTGCTCCCAGATCTCCGGTGACCTGAAAAGGATAGAAAACAGAAAAGCTTGGAGGACCCGGGATGTACTCCGGGGGATCACTCCGATGCCTAAGTAAAAGGGATGCTCTAAAGAGGCTGAATGCAACAGTAGAATAGGTTGAATAACTTACCTTGGCCTCTTCCCTAGATCCCTTCTTATAGAGGCTCAAGTTGACCCTTGGTTGATTCGTCTTTATTGCGCGAGGGCATAAATCGCTCCCAGGTCATAAAGTGCTTGCGCCCATCACTCGGTTATTTAAGTTGTTGGCGTGAACCTCTCCTCCTCTTTATTGGGTTGGAGCTAATTGCTCGTCAGAATGTTTGACCCGGAGGAGGCGCGGGCCAAGTGTTGACCTACTCTTATTAGCTAGACTATTTTGGGCGTATCAGTATCATTTTTTTCTGATATAAAATTATGGTTTAGATTTCCCTTAAAATGATTAATAAAGAAACTTCAAATTTGTGCAAAAATTCATAGGAATGCTTATGCAATTTGGTGACTTTATAGTTGCAAAATATGGACCATAACGTGTAGGTAAATCAATGTTGGCATGATACTCCTCGTCGTTGAAAATAATGACAATCTATTTCAATGCAGAAAATAATACAATTATCATGAAAATAAATTATGAGGCAAAAACGTAAAAAATGAAAAGTCAATTGTTATCTGCTTTCATTGATCTTTCTTCGTGTTTGACTATCGAAAACAAAACAACTCCAGATACAAGAGCCTTTGTCATCAACTGCAGGTATGGACTACATTTGTACAACTAAAAACTAGTCTAAATCGAGTAAGCTAGCAAAAACAAAAGACCTACGGAGTTTCTTTTTCTTTTTTTTTCAGAACTAAAAGACCAACTTAAAGTCTAAACTCGAGTTTAATGGCAAGGGAAGGTCAAAAGTGTTCTGCAGAAGTCCTAGAAACTACTTAGAGGGGAAGAATTGGAGGAAAAACTACTTTTGAGAATAAGGTAAGAAAACCTTAGAATTGAAACTCTAGTCTTGAGGGATGAATGTAGAAGAATATTGCCTCGCACTAAGCAATGTTGAAGAAAATTAAGAAATTGTAGAATTTTCTTTTGTAGTATTTTTTTGGGAAAGAGAAAACAAATGTAATTATTCAAAGAAACTAGATTTCAGGGTTTTATTACATGCTGGTTTTTAGCATTTGAAGGTTTCCATTATTTAATTTTATTTCTGCATGTTCTTTAATTTTAATTCTTCTCGTACCTATGACCATCACCCATCAGTTATCCTTTTCTTCTCCTTCAACTTTAATTTTCTTCAATTCTATTTCTGCAATTTTGGGCTGGGCATTTTTGTTATCATGAGAAAAGCCACTGAGATGATGTGTTCAGTCCAGTGACATTGATGAATTAACGAACAAATTTGGTTTCAGACATTCAGTTCTTATACATAATTTCAGTCAGCTGTTCAGTTAAAAGACAACCTAAAATTTTAAATTTTACAAATACTCTTAACTATCTTGATTAAACTGACAGCACACATCCCTAGTCAGACCCAAGATGAAAAGTTTGGGCATATTGAATAATCCAAATAACATGGTAAAGTGGAACAGCAAGGAACTGGGAGGGAAGAATAATAAAAAGATTGAGAAGAAGCAGGAAAAAGATGTCAAGGCCGAGAGAGAAGAAGATCAGGTGCATTACATAGAGAGAGGAGAGTGGGAAATTCTGATTTGATTCAAAATGCTAATGAAAGTTTGTCAACACAACAACAAAATATTTAAACATCCTACAATTAACAACACATAGTTACAAATCAACCTCTAAATTATAAAAAAAAAATACAAAAAAAATTTACAACCAACAGAGTTGTGGATTTAATACATAAATTTTATTTTCCTAAGCCTATGCTTAAGATCTGTGTACCTAATAGATGGCCTAAGTGGGGGTGGAGGTCCTCCATCATACTCTCCTGGCTGAAAAGAACTCGACTCTGGAGAGTTTGACAGCAAATACGACACTTAACTCTGAAGCACTCTCACAAACATCATCCTGAGTAAGCATGTATTATGGCCTCTCCCCTGAATCAAATATTGACAAAAACCACATATTCAAAATAGCTTCAGTTGCATCCAGTTGCTAAGAATGGTAAGTAATTGAGGCATTGCACAATCTGCATGAGCCCTAGAAAGCAGGAGATCGAAAGGTGCGTTGATAATCCACATTGAAAACAAAATAATGCTCATACAATCAAAGCAAAATAAAGTATGCAATAGGTCCAAGTTTTCCAATGATGGATAGCGGGCTAATAGCACGAGCATGGGGTTTATTAAATAGGTCTAATGCAAATCATGACACTATCAGCCCCACAAGTTTTTTAGCCCTGCGATGCACATCAACAGTAAGTTCATAATCCATATTACTCGTAGCAAGCTTAAGCCAAAATTAAGCATGCAAGTCCTGGATGCAATGAACAAAAGACTTTGCAGGTTAGAAATATATGCATCTTGTGGCAAAGGACTATGGTCAACACATGCACAGGTTTGTAGCCAAGACACTCAAAAGGACTCCTGCCCATGGGCCTATTCATGGTGTCACTATAAGCAAACTTAAAAGTAGGTAGCACTAATCCCCAATTTCTCTGTTGTTTCTTACTACATATCAAAGCAGATCACACAAACTATGATTAACAACCTTGGTTAAGCCATTAGTTTTGGGATGACGAGAAGAAAAACATCAAATTAGCGCCACACATTTCCCAAAGCATTTTCCAAAAATAACTGAGTGCAGGCCTTGGATCAACAGTAAGGTTGCTCCTTTATGCCCAGTTGGTAATGGGTTCGAGTTCAAGGAAACAACCTCTCTGCATAAAAGCAGGGATAAGGCTGCATACAATGAGACGACCCTCTACACTTGCAAAGTGGGGATCCTTATGGCCTGGGGATGCCTTTTTTATTTTTCAAAAATAACTAATGAACTTGATATCCCTATCAGACACTAAAAATAACTCGGCATGCCATATTGCTTGATAACCTCCTCAAATAACAATTATATGTGATGCATTAGAGGTATTACTGCTCGGAATAAAATGTGAAATTTTGGAAAAAGATCAACTCCAATAAGAAAGATTAAATCATGTACTTGGATATCTGGAGGAGTCCACAAACAACATCGATACTCCTGCAAGGCATGTTCAGCAAAGGAAGAGGAGTATAAAGGTCAAATTATCTGTTTCCTAGATTTAGCTAGCAACAGTATCCCAGCAACACCCCTCTTCAAAGAAGGCTAATAGAACCTATTCTCAACAAAGTCAATGGTCTTATCTCTACCCAAATGAGCAGCTAACCAAACAGCATGCAAGTCCCAAAGTAGGAAATCTCCATAAAAAGTGAGGGGATGCATATCTCAATGCTGCATATTTTTTTTTATTCTTTTCATAATTTATGGTTAATGGTAAAATAGATAGCTCATTTTTGCTTTTGGAAAAAAATAATAAAAAAATTGCCAAGCAGCCTAATCATAGGGCGAATATATAAGGAAGATTTCATTGAGCCAAGGAGCAAATGCCCCTAGTATTCCTCATTCTAAAATTACTGCAATGCACACACACAAGAGTCAATGAATTTAATACAAATGACCAGTCATAGTCCTACATTATGCAACAAACAAGTAGCTAATGGCCTGAAAAAATATGCAAGCAATCAATCAATCAAAGGTATTCATGTGAAAACAGGGCAGCAGCATTTTTTCCGTTTTCTGTTATATAAATATATATATATATATATATATATATATGAATATATGTATACATGTGTGTGTGTGTGTGTGTAAATGAATTGGAGCAGGAACTTGGTACTATGCATCTCTAATACTATAAAGGGGACTCTCCCTTTGGTGTCTTCTTTCAAAAATTTCAAATTATCCCTATGACTACCAATGATAATTCCAAAATACTCCTTTAACTACCTAAAAGATTATGTCAAATTTATCCCTATAATTAGTCACAATTATCCCAAAACACCCCTGTAACTATCTACAAGTATCCCTAAATGCCCTTATACTATTTAATTTTTTTGTATTTTTTTATAATTTCTAAAAAGTTATAAAAAAATAGAGAGCCGTAGAGCACACACATAGTGCATGCCCATTGCCAGTTTTTATTAATTTTCTTCATCTAAACACAAATAAAGTCCTGTGAGATATCCTACCTTACCACGTACCCTAAAGACAGTCTCGCAGTTACACTCAGCTATTCCCGCAATTTCTCAAGCTCTATTCCCGAATTTGCGTTAAAAAAAATTGAATTTCTCAGGGAAATTCTTAAATTTCTCACAGGAATTACTTAAAATATCACAGCAGAAACGCACTATTTTGGTGCTGACAGAATCAATTTCTCCTCTGAAATCTGTATTTGTTTCTGGCAGTCAAACTTCTCCAGATCAGGGTCAAGTTATAACAAAGTAGAGTCAAAATATTGCAGAAATAGTCAATTCCTCATGTGTGGTGTAAAACATCACAAAAAGGAAAATGAAAAGAACTGTTATTTCACTCTCATTATTGGTCCAGGGCGTGTGTGCCATTGGCAGTGGACCTCTAGCAATGATTTTCTGGCACAAAGTGTAAAATGCTGAGAAATAAAAGGGAAGTAGTGTAAAATGCTTTGGCCATCATATGAGGATATTCCAGTTTAAGATGGTGACCGAATTTGGCATTGAGCTGATTGGAGGGTCTCTTAACAGTGAAGTGGCACTTGAAGAAAAAGGGGAAGTGGTTGTTTGGGCATTAAACAGTGATGTGTCTGATTTGCAATTGTGATGCAGTAGCTGTCAATGTGGTTTAAGTTCTGGTTTGACACCAACTTGGTGCAGGACAACACGTAGACAGGAGGAAAGAGAGAAATAGAAATGGAAGAAAAAAGGAAGAAGAGAGAGTGAAGAAGAAGAGGGAAAAGGAGCAATAGTGTACGTAAAGAGGGAAAAAAGAAGCAGGGAAATTTTAATTTGATTCAAAAAGCTAACTGAAAGTCTGAAAGTTCTTCAACACAAATACCCAATATCTAAAAATCCTACAGTTATCTAAACGCATATGTATAAATCAACCCTTAAATAATAAAAATAATAACAAACCAACAGAGTCATGGATCTAAAACATGAATCATAGTTTCCCAAGCTTATACCTAAAATATGTACAACGAATAGGCAGGCTAAGTGATGTTTGCAGCCCTCTGTCATGTGGACTATGACAAACAAGTTTCCATCCAAATATAACATAAAATTATGCAAGTGCAGGTGTCACATAAAGCTCTAGACTTATATACAACTGTTCAAAGACTATAAATCTTAGTCAGCTAATCTAGAAGCTTGAGCTTCACTAGTTTTGTGCCATTTGTCTATTAGTAATTAGGCTAAGGAGAAGAAGCACACCTCACACGTAGAAACTCACCCTATGTCGGTGATGTGCTTATCACTAGTCGCTACTCATCAACAAATAGGTATCCCTAGGGATTAGTGAACTACATCAATAATAGCACTAGTTTCTCTAAGAAACCAAATAAGAAATTCATATTAAATAGTTAAGCCACAATATCTTTCTTCTGAACTTGTAATTATATGAGAAATTTTTACAAGACTTATATGATTTACATTTTTCTTCGCTTTTTATGATTTTCTATAATGTACATTTTATTCTCAAATTTATTATATTTCATGGGTTAGGATAGCTGAAATCTATAATTTCATAAAATAAAATAAAATAATTACAAAAAAAAAATTCATGAAAAGTAAAATGAATACACAATTTATCTCATTTTTAGAACCTTCTGCTAGTACCGATGGAATTAAAATCTGCCAAATCTGAAAAGAATAAAGAACCTCCTATTGAACCCACTTGTATGCTAATATTAACTGCTTTGGATAGAGCACAATCTAGCAGAAAACAATGGAACCTTTCTAAAGGTTTAAATTTTAAAAAATAAGAAGAGTTAAATCTCTTCATAGTCTCTATAAATAGTCTAGAAGATACAATGCAAAGGCTTTTTTCCGAACTTTATTATATCCTTATCCTCATTATTCCATTACTGTTCTTTTTCTCTAAGTGTAGATCTTGAACTTACTCCCTAATTCACATTCTTAACTCTTTTTCCTGTAGGTTGCTATTTAAAAGTTTTGTTAGTATAATATCCTTACACAAGCTTGGTAGGACTACTATGGAGTAAACTATCATGAATAAGAACAGAAATGTTTTTTTAACAGCAAAAGAAAAATCTATTAAGAAATAGAATGTACAAACATATCGAGGATACTAAATCCTAAAAAAAGAGAAAAAAAATAAAAATCAGAAATAAATAAATAAATAAATGGAAAAAATATAAGAAAAACAAAAGAAACTGCTAATATCAACCCAGAAATCCCCTCTTCAATCCATTCCTGTCATAGTTCATTGAACACTTCAAATTAGCTAGTTCCCTTTGACCCTTCTTCACCTTTGATTTCCCACTTCAAGCCCTAGAAATCCCCTCTTCAATCCATTCCAACATAGTTCATTGAACACTTCAAATTAATACCAATTATCATCTTCTTTTATGACAGCATGATTCCATAACGTGCAACAATCTCCATGAATTGATTTAGGAGCCTAGCATGGCATGCTATGTCCTTTGAAAACAGCAGAATATCATTAGCTAGTTCCTTTGACCCTTCATCGCCTTTGATTTCCCCTCTCAAGCCTAACTTCATTTCCTCCTTGATCAGACAACTTGAGGCCCAATTCATCCAACACACACTGAGTTTCAACGTCTTTCCTAGAGATTTCTTGATGCGAATTCCTGCCAAAATAACGAGATTCAATCTTTGTTGTTCATGTGGGTCATGCTCAATGGGCCTCCACGAATTTGCTTGAGTCCATGCCTCTTAAATCAGTCCGTTGAGTGCAGCTTTAAATTTCCTTGCTCGTGCTCTCGTAACCGGCCCAATTGGCACGTGGACAAGTTCCTTTGAAGTTGTGCTATGATTTGCATCATTTCTTAGACTGGAGTAGGTAGAATTCCATCCTTAACCTTTTGTTCAACTTCATCAACCTCATCATCAAACATATTAATTCCCTTTAAGCCTTCTAAAGGAGAAGGCAGCACTTAAGATAAATCCCCTAGGCAATCACTAGAGGAATCAGAGGATCTCGAATATGATCTAAAAGTACTCCTTTTTGGCATTCAAAATAACTAGTCCCTACATTAGCCTCATCCATAACATCTCCCCATCCCATACTATTCTAGCACCATTTGGTTCTCTCACCAATTGGTTCCCCCAAAATACTTAGAAAACCTTTGGAATCTCTCTTAATAATTTTATGTGTTTTTTCACCTTACAAGTCTTGCATTTCTCCATTAATTTTCCTCCCTTCAACACCAGTTTGCACTTTCTTACAACGGGTGTAAACATTTCCTCTTTTCAAATTATCTGAACTAACTCCCCTTACCATCAAGATTTGAAGTCCTGGTTTTCACACTCCCAAGGATTAAGATTCTTAGAACATAAATGTTTTTTAGAAGCCACAAGTGGACATTTTCCACAAATCATGTCAATCAACAAACAATCATGTACATGAGGCTGCCCAAATTTATGATACATGGAGGTCAGGATTGCCTAGCAGTCTGATCAGCTAGCCCTATGCAGCAATATTAGCAAAACATTTGGATGGGGCAAAAACAACCATCATAGAGAACCTCCTGTTAACACAAGGTATGAAATGAAATATATTTTAAAGAAGAGGGTTCAAAAAAAAAAGGAGGAAGAAGATGGAAGAAGGATGGCATTCTTATGCAAAATAATAATAACAATAGCATTTGTAATAATTTACATGAAGTTGAACAAAATGAAATATAAATTTATATTGAGCTTTGTCCAAATTCAAGGCATGAAATCCATGCTCCAAAGACAACCCAAGGGATTTTGCTCTAGTAGATTGCTCTTTCTTCTTAAATAAACTGATCATGATTTTCCTATGAATAAAAAAAAAATCAGAGTTACCTTTCTTAGAAGTTAGAAGTGGAAAGGAAAAAAAAAAAAAAAACAAAAGAACTATCCTTGTAGTAATTTGGTGGGCCCTAACTGGTTCCCCATGCACAGGCATAGATCCCGGTAGCCAGAATACCAAGATCAATAAAGGCATGTGAATAAAAGAAAATTTTAGAATTTTTAAATGGACAATCTAGTAAATCAAAATTCCAATCCATAGATGTTTTTCAATTTAAATTTATAAATTAAAATCAAAAAGATAAAATTAAAAAAAAAAAAAAAACAGATCAAGATCTATTTACAATGTAGATACTTATGATTTGGCATAATGCCTTCAACAGAGTAAACATACAAAAACCAAAGAAACATATAAGAATTAAGAATACTATACCGATAATCCATTCAAGATTTTTAGAATAAATGCAACCATATCATTAAACAGCCGATACAATTTAAAGTAAAATCAGACCATAATGTGAAAACAAAAATCCTGATTGGCAGAGAGAATTGCAGTTGCAGTCAAATAATTCGAAGCATCAAAATACTAAGCTTCATTACAATAGCGTGTAGCAGTACCCAGGCTAGTTCATTATGGGTGTCAAAGCTAAAATTCAGTCTAATCCTCATAAAAAGTACAGAATAAATAACTTATCGAAAAATACTTTAACAGATTATAAAAAAAAATACCTAAAGCTTGAGTTCAACTGTTCATGAAGGAATCAATGTTTCCCAACTTCTCGCGGAGTCTTTGCCGCAATAGACAGCGCATGTAAACCAGATTGAAGCTCATCTTTTAAAACATCATACACCATTCGATGGCGGCTTACGTAACTCTGCCCGTCAAATTTCTGTGACACAATCTTGACATTGAAATGGGTTTCGCTCGCGTTGTCCTTAACTGCAGCATGACCTGCATGCTGGTATGACACGTCTTCCACTTCCAAAACGCTGGCTTCCAATGCAAATTGCAGTTTTTCCTTGATTCTGCTAGCCCTTGAGATCAAAACACGCGAACCCATTTGAAACCCTAAATTTTCTCACCCAATATCGGGATCTCCCTGTAACCCTAGCGATTCATTAATCACCTTATGTGTGCTTTGATTTCTAGTAGTCCCTTTCCGGATCATTCAAATTTCTCTTAAACACTCTGTTAGAAAAATAAATTTCGGTCTTTAATTTCGGATAGATTAATTTTAATATTATTTTTTATTTAAATTCAACACAAATTTAAATTTAAAATCTCTTTAAAACATAAAAATAAAAATAAAATTATTTTAATATTTGATTATATGTAAAAAGTGAAAAAAAATAAAATATATAGTAAATTAATGAATAAAATATTAATTTTATACATATTTAATTTTTAAAATTTTTAATTATATTAAAATATATTTTTTTTATTTTTGGTCTTAATTATCTAAAGAGAAAATATAATAAAAAAATACATTCATTCTTATTTTCCTTAAACAAAATCCTCAATCGGAACGGAGCCTTCATTTCATTCATCAAATCTAATATTATGTGTCATCATATTTTTCCTATTTGTGTTTTAATTTTTCTTTATTTTAATATTAAACTCATAATTTTTAAATTGAGCTAAAAGAAGGAATTAAAAAACAAAAACATGAAACTTTCATATATTTTGGAACAATTTTTCTTCTTGTGATTTTCTCATTGTCATAAGCATCAATTTTCAACTTTCAACCTTTATTTGACTGTAGCAATTGAGAAAAATAAATAATAAATATGTTGAGAATTATAAAGTCATGCTATAGGAATTAAGAATAAAAAATTTTAATGTAATTTATAAGAAAGTGATTTTTTTTAATTTCTTGTTTAATTTAGTTTAGAAAGTGTGAAATTCCTACCCTCATAAACGTATAAACTTGCACAGACATTGTAATGTGTTACAGTTGATAACCAAGGAAAAGATAATAATCATATATGTTTGTCTCCAGAAATGTGTATTCTTATATTTTCCCTCCAAGGATTTTATTTTAAACATTATTTTTAAAAGATGAATTTCCTTGTTGATGTATAATATGAATAGGCCTTTTTCAAGTATTGTGCATTGTGACACTTGTATGTGCTATTAAGTGATGGTTATTTATTATGACTATAGCTCTACCTCTTATGTGCCATGGAATCATTCACTTGCTATTGTTGTGGATCAGTGACGTTTGAGATTCTAAACTTTGATTGCGCGAACATTAGTTGACTTAGTTGTGAAGAGTTCTCGACAAATGTCAAACAAGCTTCTCAAGTAGAAGGAAACTTAGGATATGTGATAGCAAGGATCAAAAGCAAGATTGATACAAAAAGTGGTCACCCCGAGGCTACTGTCAACGTATCAAGGCATTCAAGGAAAGATTAGTTAAACTTCGAACATTGGAGGTGCAATTTGTTGAATTTTAGATATGATGATAAATTTGTTAAACTCTAAAGGTGTGCCAATAAAGCTTAAGGCCACCTACGAATGCAATAAAGGAGTTTTTTTTTTAGATTAGAGGAACGGGTTGTTGAACTAGAGAACCCTATTCCTATAGGTAAATCTCTAGAGAATCGGCCACTAAAGCTTGTGGCCTATAGGACTGTGAAACAAATAAAATCCTTTGAAGTTAATCTAAGAGAACTTAAGGTAAAGCCTACTTTAACTTTCCAAAAGGGAGGGCCAACAAAGCTTGAGTTCTCCTTATTAAAACTAGATGGAGTTAGCAGCAACATAATAGAAACCAAGAAGATTAGAGACACCATGCCCCAATTGCAGAGCCAAATGCAAGAATTTAATGTAAAAGTGAAAATAGTGGCGTAACAAGTTAATCAATCTAGAAAAAACTTACATTATATGATGTGAGTCGAACAAGACTAGTAGAACCAAAATCATAAAATGGGAATTAGGATGACAATAAATCAAGCAATTTGACTTGGAACGGTATTTCAAAACTTCTTAGATTGACACAAATGAGGCAATAATCATCATAATAGTCATGTTCCTCAATGTTAGCCTTAGTGACTACATAATCATATTTAATGTGTTTTGATGATATTAACCTATTTGTAGTTCAAAGTGTAACATATCTTTGCAGATCAAGTTAAGTACAGGTACAAGTGAAAAGTACATGAAGGTACTGAATCAAAGGTAATGATCAGACCGAGTAGACATTCGAGTAGGAAAGGTCAAGGTGGACAGTCACTCAAAAGAAATCAAGCACATCCAGCAAAGTCATAGTGTAATAAAGAGTATTTGAGGTAGGAAATATTGCAACTCTTGCAGTATTGTTTCACGTATGATCATTGAGTAAGAGTTGAGCAAATTGTATGTGCATACTAGTTCGTAAGAGTACATAGGATATCACTAAGTCATAAGTTCAGTACTTATGAGTTTCAAAGTCAAAACAAGAGTTTTATAAAAGTATCCTTTACTCAAATGTATTTTTATATGGGACAAGTTTTAAATCATATTAATGTTATAATATTTTAAAGACTTGGTCCTGGTTGGGTTTGAAACCTCATTTATGCATTACTCAAATTCCTCTCTTAAATTTCCTAAACATCTTTCAGTATTTGGAGTATAACTTTTACTAGAAGACTCCAAAAAGGGCGATCTTGGTATCTACGGAAAGCTAAGAAAAAAATTCACAACTTTCATGTTGAAGACTTTCACTTATGAGAAGGTTTCAATAATGAACAAATTGGGTCAAACAATCAATGGTTTGGGGTAAACAATCGACTATTTAGGGTAAATAGTAGACGATTTGCGTCGGGATTCTAGCCCCAACAACTATAAACGGTTAGTTTTCAAAGTAAACAATTAATATATTAGCCCAATGGTCATAAAACGGCTAGTAACCCAATTTTCCTATAAATACAAGTCCAAAGGCTTGTTTAAACATTGATTTTGTAGTTCATATATTATTCCCAAGCACATCATATTTTAGTTCATCATTCTTATGCTCAAAATCTCTCTTGCTCATTAATCTTGTTATGAATCATTACTTGGAGAGATTTGTGTGAGGTTTTGATTGTATCAATTATCAGCTCATTCAAGGAGCATTTGTTTTGTAAATCATTTTTCATCATCTTGTTGTATTAAGGTTCTTGTTGAACCTAGTTCAAAGGTTCTTGGTAAACCGAATTGTAAGGATTCTTGGTGAACCTTGCGGTTCTTAGTAAGTGAAAGGGATTGGTTCACCAAGAACCTTCAATCACGGTTCACCAAGAACCTTTGAACTAGGTTTAACAAGAACCTTAATACAACAAGATTGGTTCCCGTGTGAAGGTTCTTGGTGAACCTTGCGGCTCTTGGTGAGCGAGAGGGATTTGTTCCCATTTGTAAATGCTTCTCCACCAGTGAAGGAGGCTTATAGTGGATTGTGGAATCCTTGAGTGTGTCTCAAGGCGTGGACGTAGGCAAGAGGCTGAACCACATTAAAATTGTTTGTCGAGCTTTTCTTCACTACTCTTTTATTTTATGTCTTGTGCATGATTTACATTTTACATATTGTGATATAATTGCTTGAATTTTGTCAAGATTTATATTTTGTAGAGAAAAGAAAAAATACGCAAAAGAGCCTATTCACCTCCCCCCCCCCCCTCCTTCTTTTAGACTCGACTCTAGGGCCAACACTCAAATATGATGTCAAGTTGTGTTGGAGATCAAAATATAAGTACACTCAAAATGAAGAGTTGCATCTTGGGCATATGGGATAACCTAAAACTAGCACAAAGAACTCAATTTTACCTAGAAAACATGGAGTACCTAGCACATTGTAAACAATATAGACTACAACAAACTACCAATTAAGTTACATATGAGAATTTTTTGCTTTTAATGTATGGTTCTTGCTTCCAATATTCAAGATGTTGGACCTCGCTCCTCCAAGCTCCTAGTATCTTGAATGTGTACTCTCCTCTCCTTTGAACATCACTCCCCCTACCTCTTTCCCTAGCTCTTTATAGGTTTCACAAAATGCCCGTAAAAATGTAGTTTTTTCATTAATTTTCCAAAATTATGAACATAGACTTAACCTTTGCCAACATTCAACATAAAATTAACCAAAATTAACCTATTTTGGCACTTAGAGACTCAAAAAAACATGTAAATTCCCTATAATTTAGAAATTGAGGTATAGAATTAGCACGAACAAAAAATGAATGCCAACAATAATAAGTATTCATTAAATAGTAAATTATTGCCAAAAGGTATTTCATGAAGGTAAAAACAATTTACTGAGAATTTTTCACCTCAAGCATCACAAGTGTAGATAGAATAGAGACCAATTTGGAAGGATCTAATCATTCTCTACTTAAAGGGTGACACCATGCTACCACACTAAAAAGAAGCTTAGAAGATCATTCCTCGAGCAGCTCAATATGTTAAGAGCTTTGTTGCAGATTGTTGGTCCTAGTAGGCATGCAAAAGAATGGGGTTTGAATTGAATGTTTTTTCTATCAAGATATTGATGTACACAATACGAAATCTAATAATTAAATACTATGTTAATAGAAAAGCTATGATTTATATCACCCAACCAAAAAGATAGATTTTTATAAACATGCACAAATGCACGCCTTGTCAACAATCTCAAGTATAAACAGAACATATTAGAGAAGGAGAGAAAAATGACATCCAATTTTATAGTGGCTCGCTCTCTTGACCTACATCCACTCCCCAAGTCAACAAACTTGAACTTTTTACTATACCTTCGATTTTTTTACACAATAGAATTACTCTTATTGGACAACTGTCCCTTAAGCCAACAAACTCGCCCTCTAGATTCTAATGTATTTCCATAAGAGAAACACTCTTGTTGGACAGCCATCCTTATCCAACCAACTATGTTCAATCACTTGACACATTTTCCAAGGACCACCACTTAGGCCAATCATCCTCTTCAAGCCAAGCAGCTTACTCACTTGACACCATGTCAAAAAAATCATGCAACAACACCATAGACCTCAGTCCACTTCAAAGAAACACTCCTACTTACAAAAGAAAAGATCAAATTCTAGTTCTTACAATGTATCCATTAGAAATAGCAAGCTAGAGTAATTTACATAAGATATCCCAACATGAGCTCACGAATCATAAACACAATATAAACTAACAAAGATCAACATAATTTTCATAGTTTTTCCTCCTCATGAGTATGTCTTTTTTATTAATTTCCTTCTTCAAGTCAATCATCCATACATAGGTCGATTCTTAACTCAAGCACTGCCTAACGACTTCTGAGGATGCATTAAATGATTAATGATACACTTTCTACTTGGAGAATGTCTTCAACTATACACCTTGCTAAGTACAGTATTTGTTCCAAACAAGACATAGTACTTTCAAGGAATTTTAAATTTCTTTGGTTAAGGATATTTCAAAATTTAAACTTCATATTAATCTGACATTTGAACAAATCTTGAATACTTAAAGAAATATGAAAGTAAAGAACTTAGTACACTTAAATACATTTGTCACTATATCTATTATTGCATATGTAGATGCATTTGTAATCATTTCTATTTATGCAACCATTAATGCATCTATTGCAACATCTACCATTGCTTTTGCATATACTTCTATTAATGCATTTGTAATCATATTTGTATATGCATTAGTAGCGCCCATTTACTACATAATTAAAGCACAATTTCCAATCAAAGTTTGTCAAACATCAAAATTTACTCCAAATAGGTCATACACTTTTCCCTATTTGCATTGTTCATCCTTATAAAAAGGCACATTATGTTCTAAGGGTGATTCATGAGAGGATATGACTTTCTCAAGAAGCACTTCATTGAGGATAATGGTGGCCTACACTGCAAAAGGATGTTTAAGTTTTTCAAATATGTGATCCTTGCTAGAGACACACCCATAATCCTTAGGTCATGGCTACGTACTTATTGATAGTCATTTTTTTTTACCAAACAAATAATAATCTAGCTAAATAATCAATTTTTCAAGATACAAATAAGAGAGAAAAAAAAATTTCACAAGGCGGTCGACCAGTCACTTATGAGTAGTTGGCTAACTCCTTTTTCCTATGCTTTTTCTTCGCTTACACGTGAAGCGGTTGGTGCCAAGTCGATGGTTAGTCAACCAGCCTCTTAAGTGCGGTTAACTAGCCTAGGTAGTTTTCCAAAATGTATCATTTTCTTTAGTTAGTGTGTTGCTTAAGTGTTCCACATGTCCTTGACAATTGATAGATCTCCTGCAATGGCCAAGATAGTGATAACTACCCTATCTCACATAGGGTAGTTTTGTTGGTTGACTTTTTAAAATTTTAATTAAAATTCAAAGGTTTCTCACCCTTTTAATTGGTCTATATATATATATACCCTGTTGGGGTGAATTTTGGGAACACATATAGTGGGGAAAATAGAAAGGAATGCTAGAAAAACATAAGAAATTCATGTGTTCATTGTTGGGAAATTGTTGACATCGGGTTTTGAGAACCCATTTGTGTTGCCAACATTTGGTGACCATTTCGAAATCCAATAAGTGTAGATTACCAAACCATTGGTACATCTAACTTTTTGTTTTTTATCTTTGAAAAACGTAGTCACCGCTTTATTTTATTTTTGAAAAAGCAAAATTAGTGAAAGTCTTTTAAAGAGATTAGGTTTGGTAGTACAATTATGCATAGGGAAGGTAGCACTATAAACTCCTTTTCTTAAGAATTCAAAGAGTTAGCACCCTAAAACATCCATTCTCACGAATGAAACCATGCTTACCTTGTGTGTGTATGTGTACATTCCATTTTGAAAATGCGTAACCTTGAAAAGGCTTACATAGGACTTGTGAAAGTCCTACTACTTATATGTCTAATTAAACAAACATATATAACACATACAATACACAAACAACAAAGAAAAATGAATAAGAGATGAATGATGGATTTAGGTTTTTTCTTTGGGTTATATATGAAAAACATTAGGAATTCGCATGATTTGGTTTTTTTTTGGGAGGAACTATCCACACTGGATTCTGGTCCAAGAGTGTGCTGACAGATGGAAAATGTGTAAGAATGACAATTCCCCAAACAAGGATATAAAACACTGTGGATAAGACTTAGAAAAAAAAAAATACAAAGATTAAAAGTGCGGAGTCACCACCTTTATTATTTTTTTAGGAAAAATAAAGGAAAAAACCCTGTGAGATTTATGACAGAGATCGTGGGTTCGGGAGTACATTTGTGTGTAGTGAAGATGGTAGACTAATTATTCTAAGGGGGGTTAGCCAACCATCACCCTACCAACACTCATTTTAAGAACGACTACCACTAAGTGTATGTCCTAACTAAGAATAAAAAGAAGGAAAAAAGGAAAGTTCCCTTTTTCGAGTCATTTGATGAAGTTCCACCATCCAAGAGTCCAAACAACTAGGTTAAAAAACCTTGACATGCTCTTGTTTGAAAGTGGGAATTTGACCTCAGATAACCCTTAAGTTTGCAAACATGAGGTAAAAACGGAGGACATTGAAGGAAAAGGTTTTGATTAATCGCTTTTAGATTCAAAGATGACTCTTTCCTTTGAAATTAAGGTTTGGTAAAACTCAACATCAAAATATCTAATCTCAACCATAAACTGGATGAGGTTTTGGATTGAATTTTGAATTAATGGGAATTATGGTCCCAATCCCGTGATTGAATTTAAAGAATTCAATACTAATAGAGTTGAAAATATTCTAATTGACATTAGGTATTAATGGAGAGTTGAAATAAATCAATCATTAATGAATTTTACAAAGTCTTCTAATTGGCAATTAGGATTTGAACCTGGTTGAAGTCAATCATTAATGAATGATTTGAAAATCCTCCAATTGAGTTAATTCTAGAAAATTTGAAAAATCCCTAATTAATTATCAGGATTTCAGTGTTTTGATTAAGTCAACTATTAATTGAAGATTTGAAAAAATATCTAATTGTTAATTAGGGTTTTAATGCTCTAATTAAGTCAACACTTAATTGAAGATCTAAAAAATCTCTAACTAACAATGAGAGTTTTACAACATTAATAAAGTCAACTCTTGATTAAGGATTTGAAAATCTCTGATTGACAATCTAGGTTTTAATGCATTAATAAAGTC
Organism: Malania oleifera; assembly: GCF_029873635.1. Classification (NCBI taxonomy): domain Eukaryota; kingdom Viridiplantae; phylum Streptophyta; class Magnoliopsida; order Santalales; family Ximeniaceae; genus Malania; species Malania oleifera. Next base: position 52,605,019 of record NC_080422.1, on the reverse strand, counting down.
AACTATTGATTGAGGATTTGAAGATCTTTGACTGGCGATTAGGATTTTAATGCTATGATTGAGTCAACTCTTTGGTTAAAGACTTCAAAAATCTCTAGTTGTTTTTAATGCTCAAGATTGAGTAAACTTTTTGAAAATCTGTTCAATATTATTTACCCAAAAGAGGCTACTAGCCCCATTATTTCACATCCCTTTCATTGCTAAGAGAAATCCACAATCTAATATATTTGAGCCAAGCCAAATGAGATATGAAAAATCTATCTAACCAAAGAAAATACCCAACAATCAAAACACAAGCCAAGCATAGCCTTCTTTCATGCGTTCATTCAAGTCCCAAAAGGAAAAATTAACTCCGTCAATCAAATATATCAAAATCCAAGCTAAAAGGAACATAACAATATTGTAAGTAAGAATGAAAGCATGAATGGTATGGAGAATTAGAGCACAACCACAGATGAGGGCAAAGAAGAATGGACAAAAAAATTTGAGATTCCAGCCGTGAACAACCCCTAAAAAAACTCCATGCATGGCTTAGGGTGGAAACCCTAGCCACCACCCCAAAAGCCTTCTCCTCTTGAACTAACAAGAGCTAGGGTTTGAAAACCCTAGATGCAGCAGCCCTGGCCTCCGCCCCCAAGCCCTTTCTAAGCTTGCAGTTGCTGAAACACAACAGCTAAGCTGCTATTTTTTTTTCTGCTGCTGCTGGTTTTTTCCTCTTCCTGTTGTTGTTTTTTTTTTTTTTTTGGCTTATTCTTGCTGCTATTTTTTTTCCTGCTACTGCTGAAACACAGCAGCTAAACTTCTGTTTTCTCTTCTTCCTGCTGGTATTTTTTTTTTCTTGCGCTGCTGCTTGTTTTTTTTTTTTTTTTCCTACTGCTGTTTTTATTCTTCCTGCTGCTACCCTAGCTGACCTCCCACAAACCCTCACACACACTATCACACCCCTAAAGCTTTACCAACCCCTAAACTCACATGTGCATTAACAAAATCAGCAAAGAATCAAAGAAAAATCAAGAATGAATGTTAAAAAAATGAGAAACAAATTAGCAAACATGCTCAAAACGAAAACATCAATTACCTTAACCCATTTCCTTGATTTTTCTCCTCCTTTGGGTGGCCATGCGCTAGCCTCTTTCCTTTCCTCTTCTTCTTCTTTTCTTTGCTTGCTCTCCTATTTGACATGGTCGTAAGTCTATCTTTCTCCCTTCCCCTTCTTCTTCTTACTTTGCTTGTGTTGAGTCCCTAAAATACGTGATTTTAGACCCTCATTTGCCTTCGTTTATTCTCATTTTATTATGTATTTACCCAGAATTATTGTTATTCATAGTTATGTAAGGCTTATTTGTCTTTTCAGGAAAAGCAAGTCAAATCCATGGAGTTAGGCATTACAAGAAGTCAATGAGGATTTGGAAGACTCAAAGCTCTAGAAGCTTCATATCATACATGGACAAGAAGATGATGTTCGAACTTGTGGCCAACCAGAAAACCACAAGGGTGACTTAATCTTCTACTGCAAACTCCAAGGTTCAGACTGAGATCAGAATGCTGCAAGGTCTGACCAAGTGCTCGACCAAGTGACCCACTGTGGCAACCGCGTCGAGATGCTAAGACAGAATTGAAATTCAAAAGTATCGAGAGTCTCGATAAAGTGTTCAACCACGAGACCTTCAGGAGCGACTATGTCGAGATGCTGAGATTTCCTGAAGAACGAGATACTATAAGCCTCAACCATCAACTCGACCATCAAGACTCTGAGGAGCGATGAAGCCGAAGACATTGAAGATTCGAATCCTTGACTTTACGCGAGTCTTGACTAGGGCTCGCACAAGAATGACAGAGGAGCGACTTGGTCGACAACAATGATCTTCTGCACGATATTTGCTGCAAACCTTCCTAAATTGTAAAATAAACCTTGTAAACTCTAGAGCCTATAAGTATTCGCTACGAACATAAGCTCTGGGTTCCTCTTTAGTCTCTCTTAGGTTATTGACAGACTTAAGATGTAACACCCTGCTTAAATATTCATATAATAAGCATATTTAATAATATGGTCAACCCGAACCCGTGGGTATCAATGGAAACCTAGGCAGCAGTAAATATAAATCACATTCTCATAACCATAAAATATAAAATACCAGAATCAACTACATTCCCAAATATCTGTGTTTATGTACAATCTCCAAAAATACAACATACATACAAACATATTTAGGAACTCACAACACACATCTACTGTCCCTAAATCAAAACTTACCCTCCTAGTGGGGTAGCACTACTAACTCAATGGCGGCCTCGACCCGCCGATTCTTCTGAGTTTCCTGAAAATCATTTAATGTTCGAGGGTGAGACACTTCTCACTACGGTAAAATAAACTAAATACAACTGTGTGGCAACATGAACATTTAATACAATTATACATATACAATACATTTCATATATCTGTAAACATTGATCATAACATACTGAATAATCATATACTTTCATATTTTCTAATAAATCATACCGTTCATAAAATGTCTGTTATAGTTGATAATACTGAAAACATACCCAGGATGAAGAACTAGTTGATGTCATGTATTACCCCCCATGACGGGTTGTGCAGAACCCGAAAATGGCTGGTCGACCATTGCCGAGTCAAAAATGTCTGTAAGTATGATGGGCCCACCACACCCTGGTCCGGACTGCCAGGTGGACGTCTACAACTCTACACTGAAAGGCACATCGACTATCTATCTCCCACCCTCTCGTGGGGTGGTTAGCACCAATCTGAACATAGATATCTGATCTATATAGCTACAGTATCGAGTTCCCGAAACTGAATTAAACTAACATCTAGGTTCTGATAACATATAATACATGATAATATAGCATTTAGCATAAAGGAATTGATAGCATTTTCTATAATTTCATAAATACGGCCTTGCGCCGAACATATATCACTAGGGATATATGTCTATGATTCTGCTTGAAGAGCAGAGAGTCGATTCGTTAGGGATGTCGTGGAGCCGTTTTAAGGAGGTATTCTTTGAAAGATACTTCCTGGCTTCCACCCGCGATGCGAAGGCAAACGAATTCTTGAGTTTGACCTAATTGACCCTGATAATGTAGAGTTATGCAGCTAGATACATAGAGTTTTCTCGCTTTGCACTATGTCTGATCTCGAACGAGTATGAGAAGACTTGGAGGTTCGAGAAGGGTCTAAGGAAGGATATTCATAGACTAGTGGGAATGCTGCAGATTCAGGAGTTTCCTATTCTGGTGGATAAAGCCGTCGTGGTTAAGGCTGGTCTCCTGTTGGATGGGGTGGAATAGGATCAGAAGAAAAGTCCAGTGCCTTTTGGTTCTCATACAAGTTCTCGTCAAGGGTAGTGGAGGAAGAGGAACTACGTTTCGGGTAATCGCCAGGGTACAGAACCGTGGGGTCCAAAGGGGAATCGATCTTGCTAGCATTGTACCAAGTGCAACAGATGGCATGATGGTGAATGCTAGTCATTTGTGGGTAACTGTTACAATTATGGCAAATCAGGCCACAAAGCTTGAGACTATCATATGTAGATGACTGGTACACCTACACCTAGTCAGAACCAGGGAAATAATCAGGTGCCTCAGGAAACTTTTAGGGAAACACAACTTAAGCGAGAGTGTACTCGCTTACACCAGCCGAGGCAGAGCATGCTGACAATGTGGTGATAGGTACCATGTTACTGCTTTCAAATAAAGTTGTTGTCTTATTCAATTCAGGGGCAACCCACTCCTTTATATCTGCAAACTTTGTGAAATTGTGTGGGGTTGAAACTCAAGTGATGGATGAGGGGTTGTTTGTGGCTACATTGTCTCGGAGTGTGGTGATCTTTAGGAAGATGTTAGGGAACTGTCCAGTGGTAATTCAGGGAAGGTCGCTACCGGTGAATCTGATAGTATACAATATATTTGGTTTTGATGTTATACTAGGGATGAATTGGTTATCCTCCAATTTTGCTGTGATTGACTATCGTAGGAAAGTGGTGGTGTTCAGACCTCTTGGGAAATGGAGTATGAGTTCGTAGGATTGTGTGTGCGTTCAACGCTACAAATTCTATCGACAATGCAGGCAAAAAGGTTACTTTTGGACCGATGTCAAGGGTACCTAACTTGTGTGAAGGAACCACCTCGAGATGATTTGAAGCTTGAAGATATCCGAGTAGTTAACAAATTTCCAGATGTATTTCTGGAAGACTTACTCGGTTTACCCCCTGATCGGGAAGTGGAGTTCGCTATTGAATTGCTGCCAGGCAAGGCATCGATTTCTAAAACTCCATACCGGATGGCTCTAGGGGAACTTAAAGAGTTAAAGGAGCAGTTATAGGAACTACTGGATAACGGCTTTATGAGACCTAGTGTTTCTCCTTGGGGAGCTTCATTATTGTTCGTGAAGAAGAAGGACAGGTTAATGAGAATGTACATTGATTATCGTGAGATTAACAAGGTAATAAGGAAGAACCGATACCTGTTGCATCGTATAGATGATCTGTTTGACCAGCAGCAAGGAACGCAAGTCTTTTTGAAGATCGATCTATGGTAAGGGTATCATTAGGTGAAAGTTAAGACTGAGGATGTTACAAGAACTACTTTTCGAACCAGATATGGTCACTACGAGTTTCTGGTTATGCCATTTGGGTTGAACGCTTCGACGATATTTATGGACCTAATGAACAGGGTTTTCTATGAATACCTAGACCAATTCGTAGTGGTATTCATCGATGATATTTTGGTATATCCTAGGAGTTCGGAAGAGCATGAAAACCATTTGAGGTTGGTGCTTCAGGTATTGTGGGAAAGGAAGTTGTATGCTAAGTTGAAGCAATATGAGTTCTGGTTGAAACATGTAGCATTTCTAGGCCATATCATGTCAGGAGGTGGTATCTCAGTTGATCCAAGTAAGATTGAAGCAGTGGTCGACTGGGTGAACCGAAGAGCGTGCAGGAATTCCGGAGTTTCCTAGGACTGGCTAGGTACTACCGGCGATTCATGGAGAGATTCTCTAGATTATCTGACCCTTTGACATGGTTAATGAGGAAGGATGTGAGATTTTATTGGACCGACTAGTGTGAGCAGAGTTTCCAAGAGTTGAAATACCGACTGGTCACTGCTTTGGTTTTAACCATCCCATCTAGAAATGGTGATTTTGTGATTTACAGTGATGCCTCTCTGAAGGGTTTGGGATGTGTGATGATGCAACAGGGGAAAATAATTGCCTCAAAGAGTACGAGAAAAATTACCCTACGCATGATTTGGAATTGGCAGCAGTAGTATATGCGTTGAAGATCTAGAGACACAACTTGTATGGTGAACAATGTGAGATCTTCATGGACCACAAGAGCCTCAAATACTTTTTCATGCAGAAGGGGTTGAACATGAGGCAGAGGAGGTGGCTAGAACTAATCAAGGACTACGATTGTACCATTAGTTATCATCCGGGGAAAGCTAACGTAGTAACTGATATGTTGAGTCAAAAGTCAAAGCACACGTCAGTATCTGTAATAGTAGGTCAGAATCATATCAGATTGGATCTGGAGAGTCTTGGCATGGAATTGGTGGATAGTAATCATCAGACTTTTATTGCTAGCTTGGTGATCCAACCAACATTATTTGAGAGAATTAAAGCCGCGCAGGCCAATGATGAAGAGTTAGTCGAGGTTGTAGAGAAAGTGTAGCAGGGGCTGGCTGCAGATTTTAACATCTCCTAGGGAGGTGTATTGAGGTTTGGTACCAAACTATGTGTTCCAAATGACGAAGGGATAAGGAGGATGATCCTAGAGGAGGCGCATCGTTCTTTGTATACGGTACATCCGAGTAGCACAAAGATGTATCGAGATTTGTGCGAATCTTTCTAGTGGAGTGACATGAAAAAAGATATTGCTTGATTTGTAGAGCAATGTCTAACGTGTCAATAGGTAAAAGCTGAACATCAGAGGTTGGCAGGGCCATTGCAACCATTAAGCATTCCGGAGTGGAAATGGGAGCACATCTCCATGGACTTTGTCACCGGGTTACCACCAGCAGTTCACGGGTAGAATGCAATCTAGGTGATCGTGGACAGGTTGACTAAATCTGCTCACTTTGTACTGATGAAGGTTAGCTACTCCTTGAGTAGGCTAGCAGACCTATACGTGCAGGAGATAGTCAGAATGCACAGGGTACCAGAGTCCATTGTTTCAGATCAAGACCCAAGATTCACTTCTTGATTCTAGAAGAGCTTATAGGACGCATTGGGGATGAAACTTACTTTCAGTACAACGTTCCACCCCTAGACTGATGGACAGTACAAGAGGATGATATAGATCTTGGAAGATATACTATGGGCTTGTGTGTTAGACTTCAGCGGTAGCTGGATGTGGTTCCTATTGTTGGTAGCATTCACCTATAACAATAGCTTCCAAGCTAGTATTGGTATGACACCTTTCAAGGCATTGTATAGTTAGAGGTGTCAGTCTCCTTTGTACAGGGATGAGGTCGGTGAACAACATGTATTGGGTCCCAAACTCGTACAACAAGCTTCTGAGAAGGTTAAATTAATCAGGGATAGAATTAAATTAGCTCAGAGTTGGCAGAAGAGTTACGCGGATGTTCGCCGTCGAGAATTGGAATTCGAGGTGGGGGGTAAGTTTTTCCTGAGGATCGCTTCGATGAAGGGAGTGATGAGATTCGGGATGAAGGGTAAGCTGAGCCCGAGATATATTGGACCATTCGAGATACTTGAGTGAGTGGGTTTGGTAGCCTATAGGATTGCACTACCTCCAGTGTTCTCTAGGATCCACGATGTTTTCCATGTATCTATATTGAGGAGGTACATGTCAGATCTGTTGCACGTTAGTTATGAATCTTTAGAGATTGGGGATGCTTTGGCGTATAAGGAGATACTCGTTCAGATTTTGGACCAGAAAGTTCAGAAGCTGTGTACCAAGGAGATACCATTAGTGAAAGTACTATGGCGGAATCACGCAGTTGAAGAAGCTTCTTGGGAGTTAGAGACGAAAATACATCGAAAATATCCACACTTGTTCCGAGGATAGAATTGCTGAGTCGATTAGGTAAGGATGTAATGTTTTGTTATTTAGAGTGATGTGTGGTTAGTCTCTAGGAGAGTTCTATGATATTGTGAGCTCTCGAAACACTGTGTATATAACCATGGTATTCCTCTGCCATAAGTGAGGTTATGTAATATATTTGGGATGGGGCTGCTATGTGGGTGGCCGCCGACTTTTCATAGAGTCGGGTATGCATTTAGGTATATTGGTGAGTTAACGAGTGAGAGATCGCAAATTTCGAGGACGAAATTTTTGTAAGGAAGGGAGGTTGTAAGAACTCGACTCGAGAATTTTGGATTAACTAAATGAAAAAAAAAAAGGGAAGGAATTTAAAAAGGTGAAAACAACTGGGCCCGTCGACGAGGCTCCTTCTCTCATCGACGAAGTCCCTTCTACAGCTCGGAGACGAAATTCAAAGGTTCGTCGATGAGTGAACACCGAGAGATTTTGGAAATTCTGAAATCTCAGGTTCATCAACGAGGCCACTCCATCGTCGATGAACACCCTTTTTCTGCTCATCGATGAGCGTTCCAATTCATTAACAAGGCTAGCCAGGTCAAAAGTCTATAAGTTGAATTTTCATTTGTTTAATGGTTAAGAAACATAAAAATTCCCTCTCTCTCTCTCTCTCTCTCTCTAGAACTTGAACCACTCTCTCTTTCTAAGGTTTCGGGCCATCTATTACCCGAATCAATGATCCAACGTTACTACATGGATTAGGGGGAATCTTTACGTTTATAGTGAATCAGATCTTTGTTTCGAGGATTTTTGGATTTTATCCCAAAATCGAGGTAAGGGTCTAAATCTGTTTTCGGTTCGGTAGATCTGTAGTAGGTAGGATTGTATTGAAGTATTATTCTTTAGTTTTTAGGTTTTGGGAATTCGGTTCACTGTTTTGGAGCCGTATAGTTCATGTTTAAGTTTTCAAGGAAAGGTAAGGGGTTTTTGTTTATATAAGTTATTTTGTGAAATCTAAATCGGTAAAACGGTGGTTTACGATTCTACGAATGTTTCAGTTACGTATTTGGGAAAATCTATTGGGTGAAATTACGGGATTTTTGGGTTTACAGTTTTTGGAAAAATTGGGCGTTTTGGGTATCATCTCCGTTTTTGTTGAAAAATTATATATTTGGTTAAACTATAATATAGAGATGACAGTACCTTTGATTATGTTAAACTATATTTTCAGATTATCTGAAATGAGATTATTATTTACCCAAATAAGTGTGGAATGAGCTTGTATATTGAAATGAGTTGAGTTGTGAGTTGTTGAACTGAGATATAGGAACATGAGTTCCAAATTGTTCTAGGTTTTGTGAAAATGCTGAGTCGGAATAATACTAAAGGCCGGGGACAATCGAAGCGTGCTAGTTAATTATCAAAGGCTGAGATATGAGGCGTACCGGAATAATACCGTAGGTAGCTGAGTTGGTTAACTACTGTAGGCTCAGATGTTTGGTTTTTGCCAAAGAGTGTGCAATACCACTAGACAAGCTAGTTTATACTGAAGGGTGTGAGAACACTAGATCTACACCGGTTCAACGCTGTGGGGGCTTATGCTATGCCAGGTTATCGAGGGCACCGGCTTTTGCCGAAGGGTGTGAAATACCACCAGACAGGTCATCTTAGACTGAAGAGTGTGACGACACTAGATCGTATTACTTTGTATCGTATGTATACTGGAACTGTATTATGAAAATATTGGAATTGTGAAATGTTTATGTTTTACTATTGAAATAACACTCATGTGCCGACATACTGATATAATATTTTTCTCCCTTACTAAGAGGTGTCTCACCCCTATCATACAAATGTTTTTCAGGTACTTTGTGTGACAACTCGATTTAAAATGATATTTAAAATAATAAAGAAAAAGGAGAATAATTAGAGGCCTCGTCGACGAACACAGGGGATTCGTCGATGAGGGCGTAAGGGGGCCTCGTTGACGAAGCCCAAATTCATCAACAAGGAAATACCGAGAGAGGTTTTTGAGCCGACTGAATTTCATTGATGAGGAGTAGGTTTCGTCGACGAAATTATTGAAGGACTCGTCGACGAATGACGTGGCTCATCAATGAATCCAGTCTACAAATATCTAAAATCTAGATTTTTACTTCACAGTTAAGCAATATTTCATCCTCTCTCTCCTCCCTTCGGTTCTCTCTCTCTCTCTCTTTGATTTTGAGCCGTATTTATGCCGGTTCGGCAATCCGAAGCCACCACGACACTATTGGGGAAGTTCTCTCCAAATCTGCCGAAACGGATCACTCGTGAAAGTAAGTTGGAATTCATCCCTAAGTTGAGGTGAGGCTTTTTAAGCCAAATTTGATCTTACGGTAGTTAAAGGAAATTATATATACATAGAAATACTGAAATTTAATACTAGGAGTTTTCATTTTTAGGGTATTGATTAAGAAAACCTACGGGTGTGAGACTAGAGTTTATAGGGGCTTTTCTCAGTAGTCAGGTAAGGGAATAAACTAAAGCAGTTATTTTCATGCAAATTATTATTATTATTTATGAGAAAAGTTATTTTTTGGAAAGCATGTGTTATATCTATAGATTACAAAGGAAATGTACGTTTGAGAAAAATACTGCTACTACGTTGAAATGTATATATATGTATGAGATGCCAGAAATTATGATTTTTAGAATGCAATGTATGGTTTTGTATAGTAAATGTGTGGCATGAATATTATTTTACATGGAAGAATATCATGATATGACAATGATATGAATGGAATATGTTTTGAGAAACTATGAAAGAATACAGTACCTTATGATGTTGAAAATACATGATAAATTGATTATTTTCAAAATGATATACATATATGAAAAGATTTCAGCACAAGGCCATATTTATGTACAATTTCGGCGCAAGACCGTATTTATATATGATTTCGGCACAAGGCCATATTTATATACGATTTTGGCACAAAGCCGTATTTATGTATGATTTTGGCGCAAGGGCGTAATTATGAAATGTTCGGCATGAGGCCGTAATTATGAAAGATGCTATATTATCACGTATTATATGATATCAGAACCCGGATGTTAGTTTAGTTCAGTTCAAGAGCTCGGTACAGTAGCTATATAGATCAGATATCTATGTTCAGACTTGTGCTAACCACCCCACAAGGGGGTGGGAGATGGATAGTCGGTGTGACTTTCAGTGTAGAGTTGTAGACGTCCACCTAACAGTCCGGATCAGGGTGTGGCGGGCCCATCGTACTTACAGACATATTTGACTCGATAGTAGTCAACCAGCCATTGTCGGGTCCAGCCTTCGAGCTGCACAACCCGTTATGGGAGGTAATACATGACATTAGCTAGCTATTCATCCTGGGTATGTTTTCAGTATTATCAGTTATAACATATGCTTTATAAACATTATGATTTATTAATAAATATGAAAGTTTATGAGAATTCAGTATAATACGATGCATGTTTACAGATATATGAAATGTACTGTATATATATAATTGCATTAAATGTTCATATTGCCACACAGCTGTATTTAGTTTATTTTCCCTTACCGAGAAGTGTCTCACGCCTGAACCTAACTAATTTTTAGGAGACTCTAAAGGACTGACGGGTCTTGACTGCCGTTGAGTTAGTGATATATTACCCCGTTAGGAGGGTAAGCAATGTATTAGGGTCAGAATTGTTTTGGTTATGGGATCCTAGATGCATTTTGAAATATTTTGGAAGAATGTAAATAAATACAGTATTTTGGGAATGTAGATAACTCTGGTATTACGTTTTATGGTTGGATGATTGAGATTTTATACTTACTACTGCTTAGGTTTCCGCTGTGATTAACAGGTGTCCCCGTTACCCATGGGTTTGGGTTGACTTTTCTATTTATTATATTACATTTTATATTAAGGAATTTGAGGTCGTTACACTTCGAGTAGCCAACACTAGCGTCCTAACGTTTCAGGAGCGTGGTTATTGGTTAGCATTGTCTAAGTACTTGTGTAAGTACTGATCTTTGGCTAGATTGTCATTTTTGGGTTATGTAGGTGCTCGGGGGTATGTGAAGTATTATGGGAGTAGATCTTGGTTTTGTATAGAATCTAGTATGGTGTTATGATTTAATAGGTTGAATTATTCCACTGCGTATATTGTGTATGTGCTTGTGGATAAGGTATATGTGAACCTTACGGGGTCGGACCCTTATATTGTATAGTATCATGGATGGTTGTATGATACAAAGACATGTTAGGTTACTAAATCACACCCTGGGACCCATTTTCGAGTTCAGGGGTTGACATTAACCTTATTTAAACTTTCTCAAAAATACCGGATAGGTCTCGAACGGTTATAATTTTTGGGGTGTTTATATATACCCCCTCATGTTAATGGATTAGCACCGAATTAGCAAATATCATTGGCAAATTCTCTCTAAAATTCAAAAATCCTATTTCTCATATTCAAGCTCTCCACTTCCATTCTTACTCATTCCCATTGCAAAAATCGTTTAGTAAGAGTGCCCTTGTGATTATCCTATAAGGCTTACACTCTCATATGCTCTGTTTGATTGAGATTTATTTTTTATTTGAGAGTAAGCTTAGAATTTTTCTTGGAAACTTTGTCAATAAGTCTTCATTGGGAAAACTCCTTAGATCTTGTGAGTTTTGCACTATCATTGCAATACTCAAGAGCTTGTATTGTATTTTGTTTGTGAAATAATTTTTACAAACCGATTTTAAATATATTTTGTGCTTATTTTGAGAAAAATATTTTTGAGATATTTGCTTGTGTGTTGAAGAGCTTTGTTGCTGCATCTTGTGATTAATATTATTATCTTGACACAAAGATCCTAACACAAACACTCTCATGTTCTGATTGATATACTAGCATTATTTTGAGAAAAGACATCGAGACTACGTTGAGCTTATCATGTCCTATCATATTGTAATGTGTTGATTATACTGGTACAAATTTGCTTGGTTGAGAAGCATATATTTTGTACACATCTTGTATTGTGATTTGGTTGTATTCTAGGCGTGGCCTAAGAGGGCATTAATCCAGCCTGGAAGTATTGGTTGTAAAGGTTGAAGTCAGCCCTATATTAATTTGACTTGGTTGTATTACGGTGTCGCTCCACCCGTGAAGTGAGCCTTAGTTTAATCCTTGTGCCTGTGAGCTAAGGCGGGGACGTAGGCACATTTGCCGAATTTCGATAACATATCTGGTGTCCTACTTGATTTACTGTGCTTACTTGAGTAATTTATTTACGCAATTAAATTTCAACTACATTTATTGATTCATTTAATTATCTGCTTTAAATTGACCCTAGGGTTGTGTAATACTGGTGCTGGATATCTGACCTAGGAGAAGAAAATTTTAAAATATCAATTCACCCCCCCTCTTGGGATTATAGTAAAACCAATAGTCCCCTATGTCCAAACGGTCAAAATTTTAAGGGTGTCTTTATTTGCACAAATTAAGTTAAGATTAGGAATTTGGATTAAGAAAAATCCTCTGAATTTTTTAGAGCCTTTTCTTCACATACTAAGCCAAATACTCTTCCATTGATCATTTTATTGCAAAATCCTTTTGAGTGAGAGTATTCTAAGTGATCCTACACTCCCTACTATTGTTTAAATTGTCATTGCTTTGATTGCTTAATTGATTTTTAATTGAGAGTTTAGCCAAAAGTTTTCCTCATGATTTAATTAATAAATCCATTATATGGGAAAACTTTTTAGCTTGTGAGTCTTAGCTTTCGTATTGCAAGACTCTTAAGTTTGTCTTATGATTTGTGAAGTGCATTAATTATTTCTTGTGCGTATCGGTACAAATCTGCTTGTATTAGAAGCAATTTTATTTGTACGCAAAATTTGAGCTGATTGATTGTATTTCAGGTGTGGGCCTGAAGAGGGTATACTCTGCCCTGTTAAGAAGTGTGTTGTAAATGTTGGGTTCAGTCTTGTGAATTTAACCTAGGGCATTCTCCGCCTCGCAAGGAGAGTGTGTAAAGGTTGAGGTCAGCCTTGCTTTAATTTGACCTGGTTGTAAATGGTGTCGCTCCACCCGTTAAGTGAGTCGTAGTGGAATCCTTAGGCTTGCGAACCAAGGCGGGGACGTAGACATAGTTGGCCGAACCCCAATAACATTTCTTGTGCCTATTTTTAATTTCCGCAATTTAAATTCCAGAACTTAGATGATTATGTTTTACTATTGTGAATTATTGGGTTTATGATTATGTAGAAAGACCTTAGATTTGTGTAATACTACTGCTGATTTGGATAGTCAAACTTAGGAAGAAATTTTAAAATACCCAATTCATACCCTCTCTTGGAAATATATTAATTCTAATAGCAGTTTATGTTGATGACATAAACATAGTAGGAACTCTATAAGAGATCTTAACGACTGCTGACTATTTAAAGAAAGAATTTGAAATAAAGGATCTTGGAAAGACAAAATTTTTTCTTAGTTTTCAAGTTGAATATTTAACAAGTGGAATTCTTATTCATCAATCATCTTATGTAGAAAAAATCTTGAAACAATTTTATATGGATAAATCTTATTCATTAAGCTCCCCGGTGGTTGTTCGTTCATTTGATGTGAAAAATGATCTTTTTTGTCCTCAAGAAGATGATGAAGAAATCCTTAGTCTTGAAGTACCCTATCTTAGTGCAATAGAAGCACACTTGTACCTTGCAAATTGCACTAGACCAAATATAGCTTTTGCGGTAAATTTACTAACAAGGTTTAGTTCTACACCAACTCATAGAAATTGGAATGGAGTAAAATATGTTCTTCGTTATTTCCGCGGCACATCTGATATGAGTTTGTTTTACCTAAAGAGGAGTAAAGTTTGTGTTGAAAGGATATGCTGATGCTGGATATCTTTCTGATCCTTATAAAGTTCGATCACAAACATGCTATATCTTTACATGTGTTGATACTGCTATCTCATGACGATCTATAAAGCAAACGATCACCGCTACTTTTTCAAACCATTCAAAAATATTGGTAGTTTACGAAGCAAGTCGTGAATGTGTATGGTTAAGAACTATAATCCAACACATTAAAGGGACAAGTGGATTATCACTGGAGAATGACAAGCCAACAATATTGTACGAGGACAATGTAGCATGTATTACACAAATCAAAGGTGGGTACATAAAAGGTGATAGAACTAAATATATTTCATCAAAATTCTTTCACACTCGTAAACTTTTGAAGAAAAGAGATGTTGACATTTGCAAAATTTGTTCAACTGACAATTCAGCAGATCTATTCACAAAAGCATTGCCAACTTCAATTTTCAAAAAAACATGTACATAACATTGGAATGCGACAACTTAATGACATTTTTTCGTTGATTGTTTTTTTTAGGAAAAGTATGAATATTGTACTTTTTTTCCTTTGTTAAGGTTTTGTCCTACGAAGTTTTCCTTAGCGAATGTTTTAACGAGACATATTCATAGTGTATAGTCATTTAAGGGAAAGTGTTATGAAACGTGTATATTATACATGTGGATGACTATCTTGAAAATATGTCATGACTTTTGGTATGCCCACATAATGATTCATTATAGAATTGACTTTTAGGATGCCAATATAATGTTTGCCTATATAAATACATGTTTTACAACATCTACTCCTTAAAAAACTAGACGGCTGAATCTTTATAGCATCAAATTTCTTTATTTTAATCTTTTTCTATATTTCTCTCCTTATTTCATTTACAACCATTTTATTTTTTATTTTTTAAAGTGCAGTTCAATTAATTATTTTATAATTTTCTGGCACGATGCGAACACATTTTCGTTACATGCTTCGGCTTTCGTTTGGGTGTACCAAAACACCAAGGAAATGTTTGGTCGGGCTCGTTGCCCAGTCATCCACATTTTCTCCTCGTTTTGTAATACCCGAGTCTGCAAGGTCGTCCTCTTGTAAATCGCCCCCTTCCGTCCCCTCGCCAAGAATGTCTTTCAGTGGAATCCCAGGCACCGATGGCGCCGGAGGTGTCGTTGGCGGCGCGGCAACCGGCCCTCAGAATTACTTCTGTCACCAGTGCAATCGTACGGTCTCCGTAGTTTCCTCTTCCGACGTACGCTGTTCCGTATGCTATGGTGGCTTCGTTGAAGAACATGAACAACCCCCTAATCCAAACCCTAACCCTAATCCCTTCATTACCTTCTCCGACTCGCCGTCCATTTCCGCTCGCGTCGGTGGTGGCGGTGGTCTCCCTCTCATCTTCTCCACCACCCCAAGTGCCGGCAGCGGCGGCGGGGTCGATTTCCAAAACGCCAGCGACTTTTCTAATCTTTTCGGCGGTGAACGGGCGGTATTGTTTCAAGACCCCGATGCCTTCAACCCATTCCTTTTTCTTCAGAACTATCTCCAAACCATGAGACCTGGCGGCGCCAATATCCAATTCGTGATCGATAACAATACCGGCGATCCCGCCGGAGGAGGGTTACGTCTCCCGGCTAATCTTGGCGACTATTTTATTGGTCCTGGTCTCGAGCAACTCATCCAGCAGCTGGCCGAAAATGACCCAAATCGATACGGTACGCCCCCTGCATCGAAATCTGCAGTTGAAGCGCTTCCTGAAATCAAAATTACGGAGGAGTTGCTGTCTTCGGACTCTTCACAATGTGCGGTCTGTAAAGACACCTTTGAGCTTGGTGCGGAGGCCAAGCAGATGCCTTGTAAGCACATTTATCATCCGGACTGTATCCTCCCTTGGTTGGGAATGCATAATTCTTGTCCAGTCTGTCGATATGAGTTGCCGACTGAAGATCCCGATTATGAGCATGGGACTCGGGAAACTCGGGTCACTCCCAATTCAACTGCAGTTGGTGGTTTAGCAGATTCGTCATCTTCTTCTGCTACAGGTGCTGGGGCAACATCTCAAGAAAGTGGTCAGACGCCGCGGACGGCAGAACGGAGGTTTAGGATTCCATTGTATTGGCCGTTTAGGATGTTTGGATCATCTGCAGAAACGAGCAATAGTAATAGTGGCAACAATGACGGGGAATCAAACTCTGCGGGCAGGGGAAATCGAGATTTTGGAGCAGAGGGCAGACAAGAAGATCTTGATTGAGATTATGACTACTGCAACGGTAACTATGGAATTTCCTCCTCTTCTTTAGCTTAGTCTTTTGTTTGGATCTCTGGTAGTACAGGGTGAAGGAAAGAAAAATGCTGAAAACTGCTAAGCTATGGATTGCTTTTAATTTCATCATTTTCTTTTCTCCCCGGTTTTTTTTTTTCTTAAGATTCTTCCAATTATTCATTTTCTTGTTGATTTGTGTCTTGCGTTCCTTAATTTTGCTGCTTTATGGCATTTATGTTACCACGATCACAGATATATAAATTACATACAGCATTAAATATTCTCCTTTCAAACAGTGACTTGTGCTCAAATCTTTTACCCAAAAAAGTGTGTTTTAATCATTTATTGATTGCTTGATGAGATTTTCATTGTAAAACTGCACTTATGGCCAGTTTATTTTGTTTGTTTTGTGTGGCAACTTTTTGTTTGCTCCTTTTTGGTTAATAGAAAGGATGAGGAAATAGTAAAAGGTTGTTATCATTTTGGGTTTGGAGTTTGCTGTGGTTTGTGGATTGTAAATTTTGTAGCATTTTTTTTGGTTGAATAGCATTAAGAAGGCTGCATCCTTGGACAATGCAGAATAAGCAATGAGGAATTGTGCACATGCAAGACTTGAAACTGACTTGGAAGGTATTCAGCAAACAACCAGATGTTTTTTGGAGCTTGTTTTCATCAGTAGATGCTTGATTTAGTTTGCATTTGTTGGAGGATGAGGGTCACTGGGTCTTAATTGTTCATCTGAGCTATCTGGCTGTTTAAGTTAGCCATGACCAGTGTTTTGCATTTTTAAAAAGAAGTTGCTGAACTGGGCAACTGTAAGTCAAAAGCAACTGTATGGTTAGGTATGTTTTTAAGGTCTGGTTATACCCCTGATTTATTTAAAACTTGAATCACCTGTGCATGGGACCAGGTTGAGTTTAAACTACTAAATTGTTGCTTGCTTAAACCGATGGTTTATATTATACGACGCCAGTTTGTTTTTGCCATGGATGTAGGTTAAACAAGCTAGCGGGTTTACGGTTCCTGGAGAAGGAAATGTTGCGGTATGTTTTATGAATGAGAATGGATTGAACTGAACTAGTTTTGAGAGTGAGAAATTGCTGTTTAACTGGCGGGAAATCTGGACTAGACACCAACTTTGTGTCTTGTTTTAAAATTTAAAGGGTGGAGGTTAGAGAAAGTACAGCAAAAACAACTACTATTACGACCTCTACTTCTTCTAAACTACTACTACTATTGTTTTTGATAGAAGAATAAATTCATTGGATAAATAAAGAATGTACAATCAGGAGAGAAGACATCTCCTTAATGAAATATTGGAATCCCCTGAAAAACAAAACAAAAAGAGGAAAAAACAAAAAAATACAGCAAACTCAAATCAGCAAGCTCTTAGAAGGGAGTTCTAATCCCGCTGAGAATTTGTCAAACACATCCCCTTAAAATTTCCCCATTGTCCACACACCACAAAGAAGTCGTAAAAAACACTTTCTCCCACACCAACCAATACGGAATCTTCTTCCCTAAAAAAATATGTAAATTGCGTTCCTTCCACAAGTTCCATAGCACTGCAAATAAAGCACAATTCCATAAAGGAATACCTTCCTTCCTCCTTCCGAACCCCACAAAAGATATTGTCAAGAACTCCTCCACTGTTCTCAGACAACCCAACTTTCTCCAAAATAATTGAATAACTTATTCCAAACCTTCCCTGCAAAATCACAACACAAGGAAAGATGAGAAACAAATTCTAAACAATCAAAACAAAGCATACATATATCAAGGGATAGAGCCTTTAAAGATCTCCTCATCTACAACAAGTCATTAGTATTTATTCTATTAAGCACAACCAATCAAAGGAACACTTTGATTTTATGGTGGATTTTGACCTTCCAGATTACTTTTTAGTGTGTGAAGGAATGATTGGTACCAACCAAGAAATTAAAGAAAGATTTACACAAAAAAACACCGAGGAATCCAACAACCAAGATCGATTATCATCCTCAAAAGGCATTATGCAATTGTTTAACATAACCAACAAAGAAGATAAGTCAATAGTTTCCCTATCATTCAAGGCTATCCTAAAACAAAAATCCCAAGAAGGTAGAGGATTGCACGAATCTACAATAAAAGAAGAAATGGGATCATTTTGCCTTGAGCTCAAACAAAATAAGCGGGGAAAAGAGGTGGCCAAACCAACATTCCCCAACCATATATCTTTCCAAAAACGAATGTTGCAGCCCTTACCCAACCACGTATCTTTCTAAATTACTACTACTATTACTACTACCGCTACTACAATTATATGTCGGGTTGGCTATACAAATCCCCTTTTGCCATTCTACACGATCCAAGGTAAATCCTTTATTTGCACTACATCAACAACAATAGCAGCAACAACAACAAGAATCCTTAAGCCCCACTAGGTGAGGTCAGCTACATGAATCCTTTTTTCGCTAATTCACCTGATCGAGAGCATTTTCCTCTAGCAGATTATGAGTCATTAAATCCTTCCTTACAACCTCATTCCACATTATTTTTGGCTTACTGCTTCCCTTTTTCAAGCCATAAACAATAACCAACTCACTCCTCCTCACATGTGTGCTACTAGGCTAGGCCCGTGCTTCAAATTGCCTAAACCATCTAAGCAGCCCCTCCTTATCTTGTCTTCGATCGGTGTAATGCTTAGATTATTGTGTACATGCTTGTTCCTTAATTTATCTTTTAATATTACACCACTCATCCACCTTAACATTTGCATGTCAACAACTTTTATTTTTTGTACGTGTTTTTTCTTAGTTGGCCAACATTTTGAACCATAAAGCATAGCTGGCCTTATAACTGTCTTATAGAACTTAACTTTTAATTTTAAGGGTGTTCTACGATCACACAACACGCTTGACACACTCCTCCATTTTACACAACCTGCTTTTCTTGTTCAATTTCCCCTTTTGCTTGCATAATAGATCTAAGATATCAATATCTACAAGTGCTATTATTTTTTTGATTACCAAGCATAATCTTCTCTCCACAACTTTCATTATAGAAGTTACATTTCATATTTTTGTCTTATTCCTACTCATCCTAAAATATTTATACTTTAAAATAGTTCTCCAAAGTTAAACTTAGATTCCAATCCGCTCCTACTTTCAACAATCAAGGCAATATCATCTGCAAACAACATACACGGAGGGATCTTCTTTTGGATATTTCTGTTGAGTTCATCAATCACTAAAGTAAAAAATAAGAACTCAAAGTAGAACCTTGATGTACACCTATTGTGATTGGAATATCTTTAGATTCCTCTCCTGCAGTCCTGACATTAGTCATTCTAATATCATACATATCCTTAATAACCTCAGTATACCTATTGCATACCCCCTTCTTTTCTAAGACCCACGAAAGAACTTTCCTAGGTACTCTATCATATGCTTTCTCTAGGTTAATAAAAACCATATGTAACTCCCTTTTCTTCTCTCTAAACGTTTCCATTATTCTTCTTAAAAGATAAATAGCTTTTATTGTCAATCTCCCAAGCATAAAACCAAATTGATTCTCTAAAACCCTTGTTTCTAGTTTTATTCTTTGTTCAATTACCCTTTCCTTTAGTTTCATTATCTTAATTCCACAATAGTTATTACAATTTTGAATATCATCTTTGTTTTTGTATAAAAGTATTAATGTGCTTTTCCTTCATTCATTCGGCATTTTCTTACTTTTTTGAATAATGTTGAATAGATTAGTTACCTATATACTTCCCTTATCCCTTAAACATTGTGTACTTCAATAGGTATGTTATTTGGTCCTAAAAATTTCCCATTTTTCATCTTTTCTAAAGCCATCTTAACTTCAAGGACACTAATTTTGCAAATAAATTTCCTATTTTTAGTCTTCACCTCATTTGTCACTTCCAAGTTTAATCTTTCATTTTGATTTTAAACAAATTATTGAAGTGGATCGAAGTATTTCCACCACTTCTTTTCTAGTTAATACATTATTATTCTCATCCTTTATACATTTTACATTACCTAAATCTTTGTATTTTCTTTCTCTAGCTCTAGCAAGTTTATGAATGTCTCTTTATCTGTATTTTGTATCTAGTTTATTATATAAAATATCATAAGCTCTATGTTTAGTTTTACTAATAGTCTTTTTTGCATTTTTTCTTGTCTCTTTATACTTTTCTAGTTTTTCTATATTTATGCAACTTTGCCATATTTTATACCAGTTTCTTTTTGTCTTGATGGTTTTTTGGACTTCTTCATCTCACCACCAACTTTCTTTACTACCCTAGTATCGTCCTTCGGACTCACCTAAAATCTCTTTTTCTAACTTTATAATAGAGTTAGCCATCTTATTCCAAATAGTATTTACCCACTATTTCCACGCTTTTGCCCACGTTTCTATATTCCAAGTTGCTAATCTAATTTTAGTTTCTTGTGCTAATTTCTTAACCCTCTCCCTTCTATATTTACTTGGTCTATTCCCTTGACCCAAGTGGATTTGGTAAGGATTCATGATATTCGGGTGGATTTGCTATACATCAATTTAGGATAAATCCCTCTTATCTTGTAATGTGTTGGAAATGAACATATCATTACGTTTCTTTTCTCCTATCTTTCTTCATTTATCTTGGATACTTCTAGCATTCTATGGATGTATTTATTATTTATTTTATGTTTTGGAGCTCTGCCACAACCCCCCCCCCCCCCCCCCCCCCCCCCCCCCCGCTTTTTACCTAAAGAATCGCATTAAAGGAAGAAAGCAGTTCAATAGAGAAAAGAGAAAACAGAGAGAACAAGATATCCTCCCAATACATAAGGAAAATAGATAATTAATGAAAGAGTATTTATGACACAAACCTAATAAAGTGACACCAACCAATCTGACAAAAGAAGTCTTTTAAAGAAATATGTCGAAAGAATACATTTGTTGAGCACCAAAAGACGCAAGGAACACTACTCATTTTTTGAGCACCAAAAAGACGCAAGGAACACTACTCTACTCCAAAACACGCTATTGGATATATCATTAAAAATCCTATTATTTCTTTCCAACCAAGTACACCAAATAATAGCCAAAACAATTCTAAGCCACAAAGCTTTCCTCACTTTTCTCTGACAAAAAGCCCTAAACATAAAAGTACATAAACTCTTGTACAAGGAGGAGCACACCCAATTTTCATCAAAAAATCCCAAACAATTTACTCCAAAGAACCCAACTGAAAGGACAATGAATCAAATGAGAAAAGAAAGATTTGCACAAGAAATCACTAGAAGAATCTAAACTCCATACACCTTTATCACTTCCCAAACTATACACGAAAGAATTGAACACAGTAGTCAAAGAAAGCAAGCTCATTTGTCTCTTATTGAGATTCCTCAAAATCCCACAAATGGTCCTCCTTTTGCATGATGAGGAAGGTAGAAATAGGAGACTCATGAGGAGTAAATAATCGAAAAAGATGAGGGAACCTAAGAGCCGAAGGAACATCCTTAGGTTAGTGATCGTTACCATAAATGGATTCTCTCCCCATCACCCACTTTATAATGAAAACTAGGAAGGAAATAACAATAGATCTGTGATAGAGATTTCCAAGGACTTGAATAAGTAATATTAGTTCCTGCATTAGCATGCCACCATTGTTGTTAAAATTGCAATCCAGATCAATGATCTTAAGAGCCTGCTTTACCAAAACAATCTTGATCCTACGTAGAATTGCAAATTGGTAGGATTATAGTAGGATCTGTGGGATCTAAGATCATACATATATTTATGTTTTTAAAATCTATAATAAGTTACTTGGAAAGAAATCGAGGGAGGAATAGAAACAAACCTGGAATAGAATTGCTTGGAATGCAATTACTGCGCTTGGTATAGAATGATTGTAGTAATTGAAGTTTTGATTCTTTTTCAACATTTGGTATTCTTCTGGTGGCGGCCCATAATGGAATGACAAATAAGTCATTTTCAAAATACCCCTAATACATAATTATTTAAGGCCCATTTAGTTGTGGAAAATAATTTCTGTTTTTCAATTTAGTTTTCTAAAGAAATACATAAAAAATTAGCTAATTTTTCAGTTTTACAACATTTGTATAAATGAACAACAATAAACAATTTTGGCCTTATTTTCTTGTGGAAATAGTTTTACAATTCTAATTTTTTAAAATAATTACAACAATACCACCTTGTTTTCCAATTTTCTAAATTTATATAAGAGAGTAGAAAAACACTTTTAAAAAAAATTATTTTCTAGATTTCTAACTTCTTACTTTGCATATGGGAGCATGGAATTTGGATGGTAGACTTTGAATTGTTTGAATTATGTATTGAGTTTCTTCCAAATCCTCATAAATCCAAATCCAAGCTGTAAAATCCATGATTTCTAATACTACCTTATATAAATTTTTGGAAAATTGGAAAACAAGTTGTAATTTTTTGTAATTATTTTGAAATCTAAAAATAAAAAAAAATTGTTTTGTACAACCAAGCAAACTCTTTATTTTTCAACCAATTGAATTTTTATAATTTTTTGGAAAACTAAAAAATGGGAAATGGAAAATGTTATCCACAACTTAAGAGGCCCATAATTTTTTAATTTTTCAAATATATGATTTTAACTCAACATTATTTTTTCATTGAATCTTTTTTGCAGCTTATGGATCATAATATTTTTTGAAAGTTTCTAATAATAATAATAGTAACAATAATAGATGGTATTGTTGTTTGGATTCTCTTGTTATTTTTCAAAAGTAAACAATATAATAATAATAATAATAATAATAATAATAAACAATTATAATTTTTGTTGTTGCTGTTGTTTTTTTATTGTTTTTATGATAGTAACTATTAGTGTAATTATTATTTTTATTGTTGTTTTTATTCTTATTATTTTCATAAATTTCATAATAATTATTTTATATATATATAATAATGATAATAATTAGTTTTTTGTTTTATTATTGTTGTTGTTGTTTTTGTTGTTATAATAATAATTACAAAAAGAGGTTATTATCCGTTGTTGTTTGGTTATTATTATTTTTTATTTTTTTATTTTTTATAATAATAATTATTTATTATTATATTAATAATTATTGCCACTATTTTTATGGTATTAATAATATTGTTATTATATTTGCAGTGGTAAAGTTGAGAGACAGTTAACTTATTTATTATTATTATTATTATTATTATTATTATTATTATTATTATTATTATTTATGTTGTCATCCACCTATAAGAGGAGGAATCACCATTCCAAAGAGGGAATCAACATTCATGGTGGAATGCGATTCCACCTCATTTACGCAAACGAAACATAAGAAGGGGAACTGGGCCAGAATTTCGATTCCATTCTAGCCTTGGATCTGCAAGCCAAACCCCGGGGGTTAGAGAAATTAAATTAATTTTAACCTTAACATCTAAAAAACATGTGAAATGGTTAACACATTCTAATATAAAAATTGTAGTATGCATTTATAGCCATTCTCTGGAAGTTCTCTATGGATTTCATGCCTACTTCTGGACGAAGGAGTTTCCTGCCCCTAGGAATTTCTTGATGGTAGAGTTTATTTTTATTTATTTTTATATCCCTCCTAAAATTACTAATTTTACTTAATTCATTTTCTCGTCAATTGTCTTGAACTTTCTAGATCTGATGCTTCTCTACATGGTTTTGGGTTCAATTCTTTGCCTGACCTAGTTTCATACTTGACAGTTTTGTCCATAGGTAACGCATGACATGAACTTCGTATTTTTAAGGATGTTCCTTGGGCAACATGCGTCAAGATTGGGTTGCTGCTTCTGTTTTATTTTTATTTTAAAATTTTTTTTTTTCTCTTAAATTTTTTAGATATCTTTCTTTCCCTTTATTTTTTTTTTCCTCCAGTCATATGAGGATGCCTTGTGCTCCATCTTGAACTTAATTTTGGATATGTTAAACAAGCTCGTCAATGACTAAAGATATGAGGATTCAAAGCAAATCCTTAATGTACATTTATTGTGATTGGGAATTTCTATTTCCCTCTTAGTCTTGGACATTTCCTAGTTTCTTGCGTGGTCCAAACAAGAGTTATCACGTCATTATTGATATCTTCAGTCACTTTTATATACACACTAAATGCTCTTTGCTTTTCTAAAACCCAATCATAATCCTTTTCTAGTTTATTAAAAACCATATGTAGTTATGTTCTCTTTTCCCTAAAATCCTCAAGAGATGTGTACCTTTGTTGAACTTTTCCGATTTTCTGATATAGTTGTTCATTTACTTTCTCCTTTAAAAAAATAAACTTGCCAACCACGTTTGTTGTTTGTTATTTTGTTAGTCAATTTTTTTTTTTTTTAAATAAACTTGCCAACCATGTTTCTTGGTTTCTAGAAGTATTGGCACTCTTGGAGGCCTTGTGTTTGGTACTCAACACATGTCGGACACATGAGATAGAGACATGGGACTAACATGACTTGACACATGTTTGACAATTGACATGTGGCAGAATTTAATTTAAAAACCTTTTATTTCATGATACATTTCTATCACGACTGACACACTTGGTGTCACGGTCCGCCTTTTTCACACCGTTGTGAAGGGCCGTGCGGCGCTAGCTAAAGCACTCTTGCTTAACTAGCCAGCCTTTTGTTTACCAACATTCATCCACGGAACACTTTCATTAACATTCAATCAGATAGCAGCGGAAATTATAATCAATTCATGAAAGCCGTGGCAACCAAGCAGTAAATATTGAAGCAAACGTAATTCATTAACAAATCCTCTGTTGACATGTTGTACTTAGCGAGGGAGGCAAGTAGGCTAAGCACGTTGACAATTGCTAGTGAGTTTTACAATGATTGATGAACACTCACCCTCCCCTAAAGAGCTTTCTAGGCCATTCTCACTCTAGCACTAGGAAACATCAAAGTGACCGAGGAGTCATACTGCCTTATTTGGCTTACAATGAAAGAAATACTAGAAAATAACCCTACACTAGTATTTACATGATGGAAACCCATCCCAAACACACGAGATAAGCGGTCATAGGCAAGCATAATGCCCTGAACAAGCTTAGCCCGTGACATTCTCCCCCACTTATGCGGTCGACGTCCTCGTAGACTTTTGGGGGTAGGTACACTTCAAATTTGTCCACGAACAGTTGAACATCTTCCGCAGAAATCCAGCTGATTTCTTTGTCATCAAGGCGCTTCCACTTCACTAGGAACTTCTGCCGCTTCTTCCTTGAGGATATGAACTTTCTGCCTGTAAGGATCTCTTCAACATCATGTCTGTCAGGTTGCACTATCTTCAACTCTGCGCTGTTTGACTGACTTCTGCTCAGCTCTTTGGTGTTGGCGTTGAATGGCTTGAGGCAATTGACATGAAATTGCGGTTTTCTCTGTTGATCTGCCCACTTCTTCATCTGCTTACAAGCTTTATCCAGATAGGCTTGGGCAAAGTCTGCATTCTGTCTCCCTTCACTGGTGAAGATGTATGCCTTAGGACTCTTTCGTCTGTACGGCTCGCCCACTGTGTGAGGTAACAGCGGCAGCTGGTCTATAACAAGCTCAAAAGGGCTCTTTTTGGTTGTTGAGCGCCTTTGGGCTTTGCCACAGAATGGAGCCACATCAAGTAGTTGCACGCCATTCTTCCAGTTGTCATTGACACAATGGTGCAAGTACTCATCTAGTAGCTCTCTGAATCTCTTCATCTGTTCGTCTGTCTGTCGATGATAACTCGAAGAGATGTCAAGGTGTGACCTGAATATCCTGAAAAACCCTGTTAAGAAGTTGTCAGTGAACATTAAATCTTGGTCACAAATAATAACTTGGGGAAAACCCCAATGTTTCACAATAGTCACAAGGAACAATTGTGTCGTCCCCTCTGCCGAACAGTACTTTGGTGCGGCCATGAAAGTACCATACTTCTTCCGCTCCCCCTTGTCTTGTTGGCAAGTGAGACAAGTTTTGGTATAATCAACCACATCATCCCGCATGTGCAGCCAATAATACCTTCCCAGTAGTCCTGTCATTGGAGTCATTCTCCGCGAATACCCCTTAACGAACTTCCTGCAGCATCCAGTAAGGCCAAGAAAGGAACGCAACTCCTTCACTGTCGTGGGGATCTTCCGTTCTTGAACCATCCTTACCTTCTCCATACCCCTCCGGATACGACCTTGTTCAACGACTTGACCAAGGAATTTGTTGCTCCGCCGAGCGAAAGAGAAATTCTCCTTCTTCAAATTCAGACTGTTTCCCTTCAGCCTGTCGAACACCTTCCGTAGATGCTCTTCATGTTTCCTCTGAAACGACACCGATGCTCCCAACGGTGTTTTGGAAGGGCGAACACATCCCGCTTCCAATTCATCAAGCTGTTTTCCCAACTCTACTATCTCTCTAGGCGCAATCCAACATGGCCTTTTAGCAGGTGGTTTCACTCCTGATAACAACTCGATCTCTTGCTCCACAGTCCGTCGTGAAGGCAAATTTTGAGGCAGCTTATCCGGCAACACCTCCTTATCCTCATCCAACACCGCTTGGATGGGCGTAGGCTCCAGCTCTTGGCCTACTTCTTTGTCTACCACCACCGTGGCTAGACGTGTCTGCTCACCCTGACCCAATCCTTCATTGAGTTGTATGGCTGAAAGGGACTTCCCTTCGTCTCCTTTCATTGCAACGACTTGCACCATGCACGAGTGATCTCCCATCAGACACAGGGAACCAGCCGAAGGCATCAGCACTGCCCTCGTCCCCATTAGGAACTCCGTTCCTAGAATGACTGGATAGTCATCCAATGGCACCGCTGTGAAATTCGCATGACCTTCCCACTGTCCAAGCTTTATAGCCACTTGCTTGGCTACTCCCAGAGTAGGCTGGGCTACAGAGTTAACTGCTTTCACGCGTCCTGTATCCTTCTCTAAGGATAAGTTGAGTCTTTCTGCTTCCAACTGCGAAACAAAATTATGAGTAGCTCCCGTATCCACCATAGCGCGAGTACTCTTCCCATTTATCCTCAAGTCCACAAACATTAACCCTTTTGCTCGTGTAACTTTCGGTATTTTGGCCTGCTTTTCCAATGCGTTCACTAACCGCACTGAACCCACCCTCGGGGCATCATCCTCTTCCCCATCGTCTTCCACTGCCTGTTCTGCAATAGAAGCCTGTAAGGCATTAAGTGATGCTTTGTGAGGGCACTCAAAAACTCTATGAGGACCTCGACACAAGAAACACTCAATTTTACTCTTCCCCTTTCCATTGGGTGTGTTGAACCCTCGAGACGACGAAGCTTCTTGTGAGGTTGATGAATTAGGGTCGGCTCCCCCACTCTTGGGTTTGCCATTCTTGAAAGACTTTCCACCGTTTCCCTCTCCGCCAAACCGTTTGGACGAAGTGGTCTCCTCACCAGCGTAGTCTGTCAAGCGTTCTGTAGCCGCTTGTGCAGTTGACAAGTCTTGAACCCTTTGTCTATGAAGTTCAGTTCTTGCCCACGGTTTCATCCCCTCTAGAAAATAGAACAACTTGTCCTTCTCCGACATATCCCGAATATCCAACATTAAAGCAGAAAATTGTTTCACATAGTCACTGATTGACCCCGTATGCTTGAGATCTCTCAGTTTTCTCCTTGCATTATACTCAACGTTCTCAGGAAAGAATTGGGCCTTGAGCTCTCTCCTCAAGTCTGCCCAACTATCAATCACACAGTTTCCATTTTCAATTTCTCTGTACTTGGTACGCCACCACAGTTTGGCATCACCAACCAAGTACATGGTCGCAGTATCCACCTTTGCCTGTTCTGAGGCCATCCTCACAACGCGAAAGTACTGCTCCACATCAAACAAGAAGTTCTATAACTCCTTGGCATCTCGGGCACCCCCATACGTCCTAGGTTCTGGCACCTTAGTCTTGCTAACTCCCGGAGTGTTGGAGTTCCCCATAGCAAGAACCATCACATTTACCTTTGTATCCAGATTTGCCATCCGGGCTTGCAAAGTTTCCACAGTGTGGCGAAAGTCCTTTGACATGTCGCCTATCAAACCTGCTTGATGTTTTTGTGATCCCCTCACTTCATCAACAAGTTCTCTCATCTGGGCCACCTCCGCGGCCATAGTGTTGGTTGACTCTTCAACCTGTGCTTCCAGCACGCTGATCCTCTCAGCATTGTTTGGTGCCATGGTCACTTACCAAAGCTTTCCAAACTCAACAACGAAGGCAATCGAATTCACGTAGCAACTCAACCTTGGGCTCTCACCAAGTGTCACCGACTTGGGCTCTGATACCAAATGTCACGGTCCGCCTTTTTCACACCGTTGTGAAGGGCCGTGCGGCGCTAGCTAAAGCACTCTTGCTTAACTAGCCAGCCTTTTGTTTACCAACATTCATCCACGGAACACTTTCATTAACATTCAATCAGATAGCAGCGGAAATTATAATCAATTCATGAAAGCCGTGGCAACCAAGCAGTAAATATTGAAGCAAACGTAATTCATTAACAAATCCTCCGTTGACATGTTGTACTTAGCGAGGGAGGCAAGTAGGCTAAGCACGTTGACAATTGCTAGTGAGTTTTACAATGATTGATGAACACTCACCCTCCCCTAAAGAGCTTTCTAGGCCATTCTCACTCTAACACTAGGAAACATCAAAGTGACCGAGGAGTCATACTGCCTTATTTGGCTTACAATGAAAGAAATACTAGAAAATAACCCTACACTAGTATTTACATGATGGAAACCCATCCCAAACACACGAGATAAGCGGTCATAGGCAAGCATAATGCCCTGAACAAGCTTAGCCCGTGACACTTGGGCATGTTTTGCTCCAAAATGTAGCAGTATTTACTTTTTTTTTTTTTTTTGCTTTTGCGAGAACTGATATTGTGGCCTCTCAACCCTATCCTCTTCCTTTTTTGATAAACAAATAATGTCACTAGTGTGATATTCATTATTTATTTATTAGTTGCTATTTTCTTGTTTCTAATTGCCTTGAATGGTGCATTGTGTGTAAACATATTGAATTTATACAGGCTTTAAAGTGTTTTCTTTAAATTTGCAATTTTTTTTTCCCACTTGTAGAATGCAATATATATGTATTTTGTAATGGTTTAAAAAAGATAGTTTATCCCCTACTTTTATCACAACTAAATATGCTACATATGACTAAGAAGATGATGCCCCTCTTTGGGCTTATGTTACCGAACGAGGGACGTTGAGTGAGGGAGATGGAAATGCTAGTTTTTCAGCAACTACTTATTTATGAGGGCTTATATTTTTGGCTAAAAATTAATTTTCTGAAATTTGGGGCATAGGGATAAGGGGCTGTCCTAAGGTGTCGATGGATCTTATTGAGATGCAAAGATTAGAAGATGCAGCAAAAAAAAAAAAAGGAAAAATGGGACACTGTCTCACAACTTGTTAGGGCTCTTTACCTTTTCTTTGTGATAATTGATATTTTGGCCTCTCAACTGTCTCCTTCTCCTTTTTTGATAAACAAATAATATCACTAATGTGATATCCTTTATTTATTTATTGCTATTTGCTTGTTTCTAATTGCCTTGAATGGTGCATTGCGTATCAACAATATTGAATCTGTGTTAGGCTTTAATGTTCTCTAAATGTGTATTTTTCTTTTCCAATTTTTGGGTGCAATGAATATGTATTTTCTAATGGTTTCAAAAAGATAGTTTACCTCTACTTCTATCAGGACTAACTATGCCATGATGATGCCCCTGTTTGGGTTTATGTTACAAAATGAGGGAGGTTGAGCAAGGGAGATGGAAAATGCTAGTTTCAAGTGCAACTATTGATTTACAAGAGCTCATATTTTAGGGTAAAAGTAAATTTTCTAAAATTGTGGGTGTAGGGGTAAGGGGCTGCCCTAAGGTGGCTATGGATCTTAGCTTGCAAATATTAGAAGATGCAGCAAAAAGTACAGAAAAGAAAACTTAAAGAAGTGCCCAGCCCTGTCCAGCTTCACCGCTGCTTTTAGTCAATCTACTACCTCAACTCTTCATTTTTTGAGAAGAAAAAGGATGATTAGTAATTCCAAATTGAAGAAGGCTTTTCAAAAATGATAGCTAGGGATCATTTGAATAGTTTGATTGCTTGGAAGTTTTATGTAGGTGCTCTACCCTTATACTTCACTTGAAATTCATAATGTATGGAAGTTTTTACTTATGTAGTCATTAAATTTATTGTTGGTTTTGTTTCTCTTGGGTCTTTAACAAATAAGAGAAGGGACACATTAAGAGAATGTTGAAGGCAATCAAGGTCCTTGGTGAGAAAAAAAGGTGTGGGTATTGTAGCAGATGAGTGGAGTATCCTAGAAAGAATGTCACTAATAAATTTCATGGCTATATTGAAAGGGTTCAAATTTTCTAAAGTCAATTGAACAAGCATTCATTAATGGGTTGATGTTGAATGTTTGAAAGTTGGTCCGTAATATTGGTTCTGATTATTATTGATAATGAACTTGTAATGAAGGTTAAAGGATGAGTTTTATTGTCCGCATATTTTTAGACTCCTTGTGTGGTGCACACCCATAATCTTGGCTTGAAGAACATACATGCAACAACAAATACAGAACAAGTGTGATTGCTTATCAGGAATGTAGTTAGATAATATATATTGCTGATGATTCTTCTTTTATATACACTGTATAATGGATCACTCAATGAGATTGTGCCACTGAAATAGCTTGCCATAGTGGTAGGATGCTTCTATAGAGAGAAGCCTCCAAGCCATGGCCATTGATTATGAGTGGATTTATAAAGATGATGATGTTTGGAATGATATGCCTGTGAAAGAGTTCAGTGGGAGAAGTTGATTGTGTATCTTCCATCCTCAGCTAGGAGGCTATTTTTTTAAGCATAGGTATCCATACACTGTGGACATACTACCAAACTTTTGGATCCAAAGGCTATTGTTTTAAGCATAGGTGCCCGTACACTATGGACATACTACCAAACTTCTGGATCCAAAGCTCATCTATCTTGTATGGAATCAACGTCGCCAAACGCATCCTTGAAACCATAAAACTAGCAAATTCCATGTTTGCATTCTTCATATCCTGGTGTTGGGTAAAAAATATTCTTCTACATTTATCCATTTCCTAAGAAATTTTTTTATAACACATTTGGTACCCCTCGACTAAGTTATCATCTTGAAATGTTGCTTTCCTCCCATCTTCTATCATGTTGTCCCAACAATACACAAAGTGGAAAATGAGTTTATCAATATCAAAATGAGTTTATCAATATCATTTGTAGTAAAAGATAAAATATAATCAAGTTTTCCTTGCCAGACATCATTTAAAAGAATCTATTTCACATGCATAGTGTTCCCAACATCTTTATTAGAAGCTGGCTTCTGACTAGTCCATGGCTAGGAGGCTTATATG